>NW_015388291.1:247217-253707 GCF_001527695.2 Protobothrops mucrosquamatus
AGAAGAAGAAGAAGAAGAAGAAGAAGAAGAAGAAGAAGAAGAAGAAGAAGAAGAAGAAGAAGAAGAAGAAGAAGAAGAAGAAGAAGAAGAAGAAGAAGAAGAAGAAGAAGAAGAAGAGGAGGAGGAGGAGGAGGAGGAGGAGGAGGAGGAGGAGAAGGAGAAGGAGAAGGAGAAGGAGAAGGAGAAGAGGAGGAAGAAGAAGAAGAAGCCGGGCTCCGTCAGTTTCTCCTACCTCCCGACCCTGCCTTCTTCATCACCTTTCCCCAAGAGAGGGAGAGCCGGGAAAAGCCAGCAAAGACGAGCCTCGCTCCTGAAGCGCAAACGGCGGCGGGATCGCCGAGTGCAGACTCGGAGCATGGTGGGTAAAAGACGGAGGGAGGGAAAACGAGATAGAGGGAAAGAAAGAGAGGTAAAAAGTGCCCCTTTCCCCCTTTTCTCTCTCTCTCTCTCTCCTCTCTCTCTCTCTCTCTCTCTCTCTCTCTCTCTCGCACGGAGAGGACGCGCTGCCGCCTCCCAGAGTTCCAGGGCAAGCAAGGTCCGCGCGCGCTCTTCAAGACACGCCCTCCGCAGGGCATACGTCATAAAGTAGAAAGGGTAGGCCAGGGGTAGGCAATCGTAGGGGGAGAAACTCTCTCTCTCTCTCTCTCTCTCTCTCTCTCTCTCTCTCTCTCTCTCCCCCCCCCCCAATAGAAAGGGGAGGAGCGAAAGGCTTCGCAGAAGAATCCGTGTGACTGGTGAGAAGAAATACAGTGGTGCACATTCAAACGACTTTGTGGAAGTTTAATTCTTGTGAGGACAGGAATGCAGTCTTTAAGGCGCGGGGTTCGCCCTGCTACGGTCCTTGCGAAGCGGAGCTTGCCTTTAAAAAAAAAAAAAACCACCCGCTCTGCCTCTCGCTTCCGAATAGCCACCCTTTCCGCTCAGCCGTGAGAATTTGCACGAATTCTCTCTCCCCGCTTTGAGCTAGGACTCTCTGTATCTTGATACTGAATTCAGATCAAACGCGACGATCGGAGGTCGGTAGTACTAAATGGAGTTAAACGGCGTAGCGTTTGTCCGGCCGCTTCGATCCTGCAAGGTTGGCACGCTCCGGATTTCTTCGATTAAACCAGGGGTAGTCAACCTTGGCTCTTTTATGACTCGTGGACTTCAACTCCCAGAATTCCTGAGCCAGCACAGCTGGCTCAGGAATTCTGGGAGTTGAAGTCCACGAGTCATAAAAGAGCTAAGGTTGACTATCCCTGGATTAAACAATGTCATGTGTTGGGACCCTGGAAGTGTGCTTTCTCTGTGGCAGGCCCTGCCCTCTCGAATAAAGTCCCGCCACTCATATCCGTTCTGCTGTGGTTTGGAAAGGCTTTTCACCCAGCCTCTTGGAAAGGAGAAAAGGAGATCCCTCGTTTTATTTCACTTTCCATTTTTTTATCGTTATTATTTATTGATTTTTACTGTAATTTCTTTGATTGTTGTGAGCCACCCGTTGAGAACTGGGAAGCATACAAATATAATAAATTACTAGACAACCGGGCGAACCCCTTGGCTCATTATTTCAGAGATAGTTCCTTGTGCTTTTAACAATGGCAGGAGCTTCAACCTTTTTGATTGTACCACTTTTAGGATAGGGCACTATTCAAGTACCACCTAGCAAGATGTCAAAAAGTTCATGACCAAAAAAAAAAGGGGGGGGGGAGGAAAACAGTGATAAAGTACAGGTAGTCCTCGACTTACAACAGTTTGCTTAGTGATTGTTCGAAGTTACAATGGCACTGAAAAAAGTGATTTATGACCATTATTCTGACTCTGAACAGTCCAGAATAACCATTTTTCACACTTATGACCATTGCAGCATCCCCAGGGTCATGTGATTTACATTCAGATGCTTGGCAACCGATTCATATTTATGAAGGTCACAGTGTCCCCTTTTGCAACCTTTTGACAAGCAAAGTCAATGCCGGGGTGGGGTGGGGTGGCCAGCTCAATGTCGCTCAGATTGGGGGACACCTGTGGGGGAGCAGGCTGTGGGAGGGATCCAGGGGTCTCCAGAGGAGGGGGTGGGACTGAGGTGGACGCCGGGGCATGGTCCACTGGAGGAGCTTTGCCGTCCCTCTTGGGTCATGCGGGGGATTCCCAGATGGTGGCGCAGGCTGCCTGGAGCCCTGGGCATTGGAGGGCAAGTGTCCAGCCCAGCCCGCGAGCTCCCAGGGCACAACCCAACCCAGTCCAGCCCCACTTGCCTCCTCAAGGCTGCTGCTGCTGCTGTGCTCATCCTCCTTGGCCAGGTTGTTTATGGTAGGTGCACGAGGGTAAAGTGCATGGGTCAGAAGGAGGCCCACTCCCTCTCCATGCGAGGAGACCCAGTTTTGTAACCAAAGCATCCTCAGCAATAGGATGGGAGACCACCAGGAGAGGCCAGGAGGAGGGAGCAGGGGATGGGCAGCAGGGCTGCTGGTGGCCAAGTTCTAAGGCAGGGCTTCTTTCAGACCCTCCCTCTCATTCCAATCTCCCTCCTTCCTTCCTTCCTCCCTCCCTCCTTGCCTCCTTGTTTCTCATTCCCATCTCCTTCCTTCCTCCCTCCCTCCATGCCAGACCTCCAGCCAATGGTGCCTTTCTTCATTCCTCATGGAGGGTGACACCTCCTCAGCTGTGTTTCTTGCCTGTTTTTCGCTGCCACCCGTGTGCGCGCCCGGCATGGATGGCTGCCATGAAATTGTAGATCTACTCCCAGCCAGCCTGTTTGATCTCCTCTCCTCTCTACCCTCCTCCTCGTCTTTCCCCTCCTCCTCCTTCTTTTCCCTTCGGTGCAGCTCCAGCTGACTTCTCCCAAGGCTGCATCTTTTTTCTCTCTCCCTCTCCTGCCAAAGCTGCCTCCTTTTATAGCAGTGGTTCTCAACCTATGGGTCGGGACCCCATTTGGGGTCGATTGACCATTTCATGGGGGTCGCCAAGCAAGGCTGTCCGCCATTTTTTTGTCCGCCATTTTTCCCCCTTTTCCGGCGGGTGCTTTACCTCCCTTGGGCTGGGCCAGCTAGTGGTCGGCCTGCTCCGTCTCTGCCGCTTGCCAGCTATGCCTCGGCCGGTGCAGGGGGCAGAACCACGCATGCGCAGTGCTCCCGGGCAGGGAAAGTCCTCGACTTACGACCGGTTGGGTAGTCCTCGACTTACGACCGGTTTAGTCCTTGACTTACGACCGGTTTAGTCCTCGACTTACGACCGGTTGGGGTCGCGGCATTAAAAAGGTTGAGAACCACTGTTTTATAGCCTCTCCTGTCTCTGCCCCCTCCTCCTTTCTCTTCTGGGTGTGCCGGAAGTGCCAATCCTGGGGCCTTTGTCTCGCCCCAGCAGCCCTGCAGCTCCCGGGGACTCTCTCATAGCAAGTCCTGCGCTGCACCGCTTTGGCTCATTCCCTCCCCCCGCTATGCTTGGCTAGGCTAGGCAGGGCTGCGTACCACCTGCCAGATGCCAGCGTACCACCGGTTGAAAAGCCCTGTTCTAATGCACTGGTTAAAGTTCTTAACAATTCAGGGAGATATTCATAGATGTTATCTGCCTTAAAAATAATCCATTTTGAACTGTTCAGTACAGTCAAACATGACCACAGGACATACAGTATTTTATGACATTTTGTATTATGTTATAATATATTTTCTAAAATTTGCCTAATTTCAATTACATGGGAGTCATGGCCTCTGGATTTCTGTAAGTTAGCCCATTTGAAGTACCTTGGTTGAAAAGGATTTGCTCTATATGTCCAGTTAAGGTTACAGACATTACAGCTATAATAGTAGACTAGACAATCCATGACCCATTATAGCAATAGCACTTAGACTTATATACCGCTTCTTAGTGCTTTACAGCCCTCTCTAAGCGGCTTACAGGGTCAGCATATTGCCCCCAACAATTTGGATCCTCATTTTACTGACCTATTATGATTTCCTTTCAGAAATATTTCCTCACCAGATTTCTCAAAGCCTTGAACAATGAAAGAACTTTTAATGTACTGCCTTTACTGGAAAAGTTGGAACACATTCAGAGATATACAATGGATCATGCCTTGAAAACAGTCCACGTTGAATTGTATGGCATAATCAAGTAGCAGGATAGGAAACATTTTATGACATCCTGTATTATGTCATAAAATGTTTTATGATCATTTTAATTGTAAAATGTTTTATAAAATTTGCAAAATTTCAATTCCACAAAAATTATAGGTTCCAGAGTTTGGATGCATTCTGTCAGTTAACCCAAAGGTCCCCAACCTTTTGGGCACCAGGGACCAGTTCCGTGAAGAAAGGTTTTTCCGTGGACTGGAGAGTGCATGGTTTTGTATGCTGCCTGCATCCCACAGATGGGGCTTTACTTGTGCGGACCGGTTGCTGGCATGCCACAGACTGGTACCGGTCCACGGACCAGGGGTTGGGGACCCCTAGGTTAACCCATTTGAGATACTTTTTAGTTTAAAAATTGTTGCCCTATAATACATTGTTCATCCAGTTAAAAAAAGAAAATATAGAAATCGGAGTTTTAGTAGTTTGGCGATGTAGCTGCCTTGAAAGTAACCTATGTTGAACCGTGTAGCACAGTAAAACTTCAGGAGTTGACCACAGGAAATGTTTTATGATATTTTGTCACAAAATGCTTTATGATCATTTTTATGTCATAAAATGTTTTATAAGATTTGACAAAATTTCAGTTCCACAGGAGTCATGGGCTCAGGATTTTGGATACATTCTGCATGTTAACTCATTTGAGATACCTTGGTTGCAAAGGTTTTGCCCTGTGATGCACTGTTTCACTCAGTTAAAGGTTATAGACAGAAGAGTTTTACCAGTATAGAATTACTAAAACAGAGATAAAATTAAATTAATATTAATAAACCATCACAGCTAACATCAACCAGAAGAGAGAAAAACTCAAAGAAGTAGTGCAAAATCAGAAAATGTGGAGACACCTGACCCATAGAATCACCAAGAGTTGGACATGACTGAATGGATATCATCATCATCATCATCAATATTAATAAAATTGTAAAATTCATAAAAACAGTTATGGCTGGAACATTTATCACATTTGCACTAAGAGTCCCTGCATTTTCACTGAAGCCACACAGAATTTGGCTATTGTGTGGGTATTAACATAGTAGAAATCTAAGAAGATTGACATGGTATTCTTCAGTCCTTCCTGGGAGAACACATTACCCCTACACAGAGCAATATAAGAATTATAGTGGAACAGCACATATTGGATAGTTTCTATGTCTTCAGAATCACAAAGACAGGTACATTCTATTAATAGGGTTTTGGTAAATTGGCTGTCATGATTCCAATAGATGAAACCGTTTAAAGAACTTCAAGGCAAGAATTCTTCCTTAAAGAACATTTTATTAGGAAACAAAGTATCGGCACTTACATAGTTGAACCCAAAACTGAGATTCCCTCCCCCCACATACAAAGTAACTAGTTGCAATTCCCACCCCACACACGCTGTCATAAATCGCATTCCCCAATTAACACAAGCCACGGGCTTTTCTCACCAGCCTCTCAGCCCGCCAATTCCTTATCAGACCATGTCCTTGAGTTCCCACATTTCTTACATTGTTATGGCTAGCTAAACCCTCAAGCATTTACCCCATACCTCCTTCTACATCTGAACTCTAAAAGAATAGAAAAGGCACGTTAGAAGCAAAAGTAAAAATGGCTGCTGATCCTCAGTTGTCAGAGCGATGACATCCATTGTCACAGCGTTGACATCGGCCTTGTAATAGTTGATAGCAATGTTCCAATATGTCAGGGATTGGCACAAAGAAGAGGAAGTCAAGCTATTCTCCAAAGCACCTGAAGGCAGGACAAGAAGCAATAGATGGAAACTAATCAAGGAGAGAAGCAACCTAGAACTAAGGAGAAATTTCCTGACAGTTGGAACAATTAATCAGTGGAACAACCTGCCTCCAGAAGTTGTGAATGCTCCAACACTGCAAGTTTTTAAGAAGTGATTGAACAACCATTTGTTTCCTGCCTGAGCAGGGGGTTGGACCAGAAGACCTCCAAGGTCCCTTCCAATTCTGTTATTCTATTCTATTCTATTCTATTCTATTCGCTACGCTACTCATTGTTTGGCTCTGAAGAAATCCTTCCTCAGCTTGGGAAAGGTCAGCATATTTAGATAACTTGCAGGTTGTCAGCAGCCTTTTACTATTAGGGTTCTGATATTTTGGGAAAAAGTGCTAGCTAAAGTATGATCCTCAATGTTTTGTCTTTTTTGCCTAGCTAAGGTCAAAAGCTAAGAGTGAATCTGTGGCCAGCTCATAGCCCCACAGTTTCTGGTCTACTGTGATAATCATGGTGATGGGTGCTTATCCAAAAATATTAGCATAACCAGGCCATTAGGAAAGATTCCAATCTTAAGCCAAATTATCAAGACTAAGTGTCATACTCTTGGTACTAATTTGTTCACTCCCATTTCAAGACTGAGGTCACTAGAGATGTCTCTTGAG
>NW_015388291.1:253902-328084 GCF_001527695.2 Protobothrops mucrosquamatus
TGGCCAGCTCATAGCCCCACAGTTTCTGGTCTACTGTGATAATCATGGTGATGGGTGCTTATCCAAAAATATTAGCATAACCAGGCCATTAGGAAAGATTCCAATCTTAAGCCAAATTATCAAGACTAAGTGTCATACTCTTGGTACTAATTTGTTCACTCCCATTTCAAGACTGAGGTCACTAGAGATGTCTCTTGAGCCCGCAAGTATGGACCTTAAAAGTTTTGTTTGTATAAAGTTAACTGCATTTTTTTTAATATAAAGTGCTACCTGGGCTCTGTATAAAGGTTGAGCGAGTTGCTGCTGTTTCTTTCCTTTGAAGTAGAAGAACCTCTTGATGGAATAGAATGATCCTTTGTTGACAACTTTAAGGCTCTTTTGAATAATATATTTCTGACAGGCTTTCCAGACTCCCTAAGCATGGAAGACCACTCCCAGATATTTGAACACGAACACCTGTTTTTTTCCTATTTATTATCTGACTTGAGTTATGGTTTTTTTTATGGTTATGACGCTAAGTTTATACTCTTTGGCCTCTTTTTTCCCTTATAAGGCATAGCAAACAGGACAGGTAGTCTTATCAACCAAGAACTGATACAAGAAGGGTGTGCTCGCATGGCACACATTTCCTGGGACTTCCCAAGGGGTTAAAAGCAACTCTGAAAACCAAGGCAGTGAATAAAGAGCAAAGATCATTGTCTTTCCTCAGCTGCAGAGATTCTGCAGCAGCAAAAATAACTTTATTTACATGCCACGCAGGAAGTTAGAATTTGGTGCTCTTGTATGCATCACTTTACACTTAACTTAAACTGAAGCATACTTGTCTTTTGGCTGACCGTTTTAAAGAGACCCTTTAAATTGAAAGTTGACACTTTATATCTGTTTTTAACCAGTGAATAATCCCTAGTCAAGTTCATAATCCTGTGACCACTGTTTCCTCTTACTTAGTAAGCTTTGCCAAACTTGTTTTTCCAAAATGCAGCATTGATGAGGCAGCATTTATCTTTGCAAAAAAATCCTTATTGATTTCCTTCAGCAACTCTTATTCCTCTATGTGCTTAAGTTACTTTTGATTACTGTATGCTTTCCTGGATCTCTCTCTTTCAAAGATGATATCACATTTTGATTGAGCCTGACTTGAAATTTATACATTTTTGCTAAGAGGGCATTAATTTCACATCTGAGTTCTTTAAGGATTCTCAGGTACAGCCATCAGAATCAAATTATTTAATTACTGTGAAGACTCTAAAGATGTCCTAAAGTCCGTGAGAAAGTCAAATATCTGACTTACATCTTTTACATTAAAGAGATACATAAAATAGGCAGTTTCTACTGAATCATTATATTTAAGCATCCCTTTCTTTGCCATCTAATCACCCAACTGATTCCATGTATGTATGTATGTATGTATGTATGTATGTATGTATGTATGTATGTATTATACAGTACATTCCTCAGGTTTGGGAGGGCTTTGCAATTCTTATCACCTTTTCCTTTTTCTATAAGAGTTGTGCTTATTCTCATTTAGACAGATTCTCTATTTCTGAAACAAAGATTAATTTTTATAGCTTCCTGAACACTCATGGGAAACCATGCTGTCCAGATTTTAGACTTGTTTGTTACATTATGAAACTACAGTAATCACATTTGTGATTTATTATGGGATTAATCTATCCCACAAAACTAGGAGGACTCCAGGTGACTTTCAGAATTTACACATAAACACAATGTAGATCAGATTGTTAATCAAAATAATAATCCAAATCAGTTTCAATAAAGTGCTAAAAGTAGTACAGATGGATTACATAATAACTGAAGGGTAAATTTTAAAAAAGTGTACTTTTCTAATCATAAAAAGGTGATTTAGTTTTGTATGAAATGATTTATAGCTCCATGATTGTTTATCATCAATAAATTCCAATAAAAGTGCCATGAGTTGTTCAGGGCTCATCTAACACATCCTTTCATTCCTTACAATTGTGCAGAGCGTAATTTATTTTTCTAATGAATAAACTATTATAATCTACTTTTAATCTATTTCAATAATTTAATTCATAAAACCAGACATCAATTTAGAAATGATTTTTAAAGTGATTTTTCTCTGTCAGAATAATATGACTGTCCCCTCATTCATAGTATTCTAAAACAGGGGTCTTCAAACTTGGCCTTTTTATGACTTGTGGACTTCAACTCCCAGAATTCCTCAGCCAGGCATGCTGGCTGAGGAATTCTGGGAGTTGAAGTCCACAAGTCATAAAAGGGCCAAGTTTGAAGACCCCTGTTCTAGAATGACAGGACTATTTGGAATACAGGTGATGCTCAGCTCAGAACCACAATTGCAACCGAAGCTTCCATTGCTAAGTGAGTGCACTTGATGTTATAAGCTTTATTGCTGTGGCCATTAAGTAAAATACACAAATATGCGTGAAAAGGGGGAAAAAATGGAATCCAGAAAAGTTAAGTAGGCTCCAGCAATTCTGCTGAACTTTTCAGGCAATCGCAGAACACTTTAGTTGATTTGGATGGTGCAAAAGCAACTCTGGATGGGTTAAGCAACAAAAAACTGGTGCTCCTTCTTGCCCTTCCTTAGATGCTGGGATGACATATCCCATTGGTCCACCTGCCTCCGTGATATTCAACATTTTCCCTGTCCTCACTCATATCTGTCCAGAATAAATGGTGTTTTGTGTTGTGCCCAGAAGAAAACACCAGAAACAGGTATATTGTGCACAGTAGGCTGTAAGCAGTTTGGTACATGCACATGCCTAGTTTGAACCAGGAATAGAATTATGTGTTCACAAAAAGCCAATTAACAGAGGTTTCCTTTCTCTATGCTGTAATGAATAAAAGAAAATATTTAAAAGTTGGAAGAAAGAGAGGATAAAAAGAACAGACACATCTTGGTAACAAGACTATGTTTTTAAGCAGAGCAGGGCTTTAGCAACCATTTTAAAAGTCAAACATTCAAGACCAACATGTAAAGAACAATATTTACATTTTGATCTTTGTAAAGGTCAGGTATTCCATTACAGAGTTCCTTAATGAAAAGAGCACAGGAAACAAAATTAAGAATGAAAGCAACCCTTTGTTTTAGCAGCTAGGCCATCTGCTGTTCTTCCTTGGGCTGGTGTTGGTACAAAGAACATAGCTTGGGTGTTTGTTGCTTGACAACTAAAGGAAAATGGTTGGATAAACACGGACTTGCAAACAAGATATAAAAGAAAATATTTGCTGAACAAGACTGAAAGAGCATATAGGCTAAACAAAGGCATCACGAAAATAGTAGCTTAAATAATAATAAAGGCAGTTATCCCTTGTAGTAGAAAATATGGGATGGCAAGAAGAAAATAGCAATCCTAGTTTTTCAAGATAATTCCGAGCTACTTTTTGTTAAAGTCAAATCTCCCTTTCAATCTCTTATTTTTGCTGGCAGTAAAAAGAGTGCAACAAAATCATTTCCTTCACAAGAATTCCTCTTTCCACTGTTTAGGGAAATAGCTCTGAGCAATTAGGTTAAATGGCTTGTGGGAAAAGATAAGGAAGAATATTGTTAAAGATGTGGGAATTCCAGAAGCTGATATGGAGTAGGAATATGCAAAATCCACCCAATCTGGTCTAGTGTGCTTTGGAGATAAGGCAATCTTACTTTATGTCTGCATCCCAGAGTGAGATGCAGAAAAACAAAACTCCTTCCACAATTTAATATAAAAATAACAGGTGGCATATTGGTTTTTTTACCAGAAAGAAGTTGAAGTCACACAGTCTCTAATATCTAAGCTCAGCGTAGCATGGTGATTACAGTACTGGCATGTAGTATATTGCTGTTTTGAAAGCCAGCAGAAATTAATAAAACAAACAGAACTATTTCTCACTTAATATTGGTAATTAGGATCAGAAATTCCATCATTAAGTGATATTGGCATAAAGCATGATATCACATGACCATACCACATTGTTTTAGAGTCCTCAGTTACCACTGTTAAGCAAAGCACCATGGATTTGTTAAGCGAGGACTTCACCCAGTGGTGGGATTCAGCCAGTTCGCACCACTTCGGCAGAACCGGTAGCTAATTTTTTGTTGCCCAGGGCCAGAATGGATTTCGGGAAGCGGCATCCACACAGAGAACTGGTTGTTCACATATTTGAATCCCTGCACTGACTTCACCTGATTGCAAGTTTCAACTTGCATGCTTCCCCACTGACTTTGTTTGTGGGAAGTCAGCAGAGAAAGTCACAAATCATAATTATGTGACCAGGGGATGCTGCAACCGTCAGAAATCTGGGCTGCTCATCAGTTCCTAGACTGCAATCACATGGCCACAGGGTGTTGCAACATCCAGAACTTCAAGAATTGGTCATAAGTAACATCATTCAGGACGACTGCAACTTCAGGTGCTGAACAACTAGTCATTAAATGAGGACATGTATGTACAGGCAGTGGTGGGATTCAAATATGTGAACAACTGGAACTGGATGCCAGTTCCGGAAGTCCATTCTGGGCCTAGGCAACAAAAAAATTAGCTACCGGTTCTGCCGAAGTGGTGCGAACCTGCTGAATCACATCACTATATACAGGTAGCCCTGACTTGTCAATTGCCCTCCCCATTTGAACATTGGAAGTTCAATGAAAAAAGTAACTTTATGAGGGTCCCCCCCACTAACAATAATTGCAGTGTCTCTGCAGTTACATGACCAAGATGTCTTTGCAGCTGCAACCATTTACAACCATGACAATGTCCTGTGGTCACATGATCATCATTTGCACCCTTCACAGCTAAGTTCCAACAAGCAAAGTCAGTGGACGGTTGCCAGTACGAACTAGGCAAAAAAATTAAAAAAAAAATAAAAATCAATCTACTGCAACATGAAGGCCATTAAGATTATGAACTCTAATCGACTATATGTGATCCGGTGCAACTGATAGATGTTTTCTGAGGTCTCAGGCTATGCCTCTATGGCTTTGAGAGAATTTTGGTCCAAAGTCACCCAGCCTGCTTCTGTGTCAAAGTGAAGGTTTTTTGCTCCTAGAGGGAAATAACTATTAACTACTATACATATATATATATGTGTATGTCTCTGAAGAAATGATGGAAGAATGCATTTTTGCATTTATGTTTTAAAGAATGGGAAAGGAGGTAGTTTCAAGGAATGGAAAATAGTAATTTAAAAAGTGCAAGGGTTCAAACCAGCAACATCCTATATGCCAGGCAATTGTAAAGCATTGCCCTGTTGTAGTGCCATTATAAAGATTGCTTTAAAGAATTTTGCAACTGGCTGTTCTGACTGCATGTATGTGTACTGCAATACTTTAATTTTGTATAAAAACCATTTAACTTTGGAGAGGCAGATACATACATACAGGCAAAAAGTATTCATGTTCAGTAATCCCCACCCAAAGAGAGCAGCATCAGGAAAAATTTTCAGGGGGAGGGTATGCCAGCCTGCTGCCCAGACTGAATACCTTACAACATTTTTTCCCCAACCTTAGCAACTTTTAAGATGTGTGGATTTCAACTCTCAGAATTGCTGGGGAATTCTGGGAGTTGAAGTCCACACATCTTAAAACTGCAGAGATTGAGAAATACACACAAACACACAAAGGAGTAGCTCAAGGGCTCAGTACAGATATGTTCGGAGAGAGAAAAGAATTAGACCTACTAGAAGTCTGCGCTTAAGCATTAGCAGTTCTGCAACAACAGATGAAAGGGAACTGGCCAAAAAGATAATGCAAAACAACAATGGGATAAACTTCACCCAAAGTCAATCCGAGGCAAAAACGGTAACTGTTTGTAAGTCATGTAACAAGCCCAAGCGTGAGAAATCATCAACTTTTTCGTAACTTGAACTACGTACGATTTTAGGGGGGGGGGGTTTTACACCTTGTAATGTAAAATGCAAACTAATCCATCCTCAGCGCTGCCTACGGATGGAGAAGTCGCGTTACCTCTTTCATCTTTCACTCCACGGCGAAATGACTACCCCTTATGTACTACACCGGAGATACTACAACCTATACCACACTATAAACCAGGGGTCTTCAAAGTTGGCCCTTTTATGACTTGTGGACTTCAACTCCCAGAATTCCTCAGCCAGGCATGCCCTGCTATAAACCGAATGAAGAGACGCCTCTTCGGTCCGCTCTCGCCGTTCCAGTCTTCCACAGCTCCGATCTCGGCCCGTTTCCTCAAGGACCCAACGCGCATGTGCATTCAAATTTGGCCACGCCCAACTACGATTTCTGAAGTGGGAGGCGGCTTAAGCGTGTTTGGGATCGGGAAGCTCGGCAATCGGCTGCTCTGCCTTGGCGGAAAAGGAAGGAAGCGTCCCGGTCCAAACCTATCGCTTGCCGAGGTCGCGGTCGTCGCTTTCTATCACCTTTTCTGGTCAAGCGCCGGCGCTGCTGTCCGAACGCTGCCGACATGGTGAGAGGCGAAGCACCGGGGTGGGCCGGCGGGGTGCGGGGAGGTTTGGGCGAGCGCGGAGGCAGGGGAGGGAGAGGCCGCGCTTTCGTTCTCCGGGGCGATAGATGTGACTCAGCACTTGCCGGCGGTGGCAACTTTGCGGCCCAGATTGCCTTGTTTTTATTGCCATTCCACCCCCCACCCCCCCATTTTGCAAACCTTATACTCACTAGGAGTGGTCTGCATGTCTCCGGTGCTTGGAGTTTCCTGCTCCGTGTGGTTCAGTCCTTGCCCTCCTCCTCCATTTTTTGCATTCTCATCGGCCCTTCTCGTGGGCAGCCCAGCAGACTTTTCTACTGAAACAAGCATTCATTTCCTTTTTTTGTTTCGTTAATGTATCTTTAATAAATTGAGACGCTTGAGTCGCTGGGAAAGACTTTCTAAAGAGTTGTGCTTTCGCACTGTATTCAAACCAATGCAAAATAGGGTATCCTTTATTCTTGTATACGTTTCTTTAAAGTCAGGACCCCGCTAAAGGAAGGGACTCCCAATCCCAATTTTCTCCCTATATACCTCTATTGTTGTACCTCCTAACACGATCGCCCCACTTCGTACGTGTGAATACACATGCATGAATCAGCATTTCTGTTTTCCAACCTTTTGCTGGATTTGGTTGCAGAGAGGAGCGAAGGAGATGACCGGATCTATAGTTTTACATGTCTAGTTATGCATCCTATGCCTTGTAGAGTCCTTGTGATGTCACAAAATAAAATCGGACAACAAAAAGCCAGTCTAGCACAGCAGTTAAACGTGTGTCAACAAATATAAGAGCAGTATAGTTACACGTTGTAGATAGTATGCTACAGAGATGCATCTTAATAAAGTCTGTTGCATTGAAAACAATTGTTGAATGGATTTTTCTCAATTTCAAAAGGGGATATAACTTAAAGTACATTTTAATTTCTCACCTTGCAGTCCTACAAATAATCAGAAGTAAATTTCATTTGCCTAAACCTGAATAGGTATAGGATATTGATGTAGTAGTTAAAAAAAACATTTTTCTTTTCTTTCTTTCTGATCCCTGTTTCATCAGTCAATAGTTGTGCAATACTGTTCTTACTGAAACTGAAAACAAAACTGTTTTTACCTAGTTAGATTATTAGTTTTAGTTTAGAGATCTCCACATGAAAATTGGAAATGTGGGCTTATTTCTTATCATATTTTTTGAAATGAACTGCTGGATATTAGTTTAGCAAACATTTCCATGTTTGCCTTGATTTATAACACAGTGACTTGGTTAGATGTCCACATTGTAAATGTTCATTTACTATTTCCTTCATGATGCTTTTTTCAACCCAACTTTTATTTTCCTTTGTCAAGCTTCATCCCCTGAATTTCTTAATAAAGTTTAATAAGTATGAGTGGTATACTTGCATGTATTGAACAAACCAAAAATACTATTTGGTAAGGATGTGCAATTTCCCCAAATTGGGAATGTTTGAATTTGACTTAACATATGTGCTATATTAATTGGTAATATTGTAAAGAAGCTGTATGCTTTTTGTAATATTGCAAGGTGCTGCCAATAGGTATGAGAATTTTCACATTGAATCTGAAGAATCTTTCCTGCTTTGAACCTGCATTCTGCACACCTCTACAATTTTGCTCAACCCTATCTTGAAAAGAAAATTAGTTATTAAATGCCATACCAAAGTTCTATTTCCATAAACTTTTTTCAGTTACAGAAATGATAATCCATAGTACAGATGAGATTTTGTTTTAATTTTTCTTATTTTAATGGCAGTCATATTAATCAATTTCTTTTGTTCACTTTAGTTTCGCAACCAATATGATAATGATGTCACTGTATGGAGTCCCCAGGTATCATTTTTGTCTTTCTATTTTTTGTATATTTCCTTTTCTCATCAGTTGAATAATAAAAGGATTTAAATCCTTTGATATCTTTTACTTTCAAAGTAAGATTTAAAACTTACTTTGAAAGCAAAAGTAATAAGAAATTTGTATATGTGAAATGTGTTCATTATAGTAACAACCTGCATGAGTGATTTATACAGAAATACCTTTCTCAACTGGATTTTCTGTGCTAATAGCTATGGGAAATGCAGCTTAGCCTACTTATTGTTACTTGTGTGATGCTAGGCCCAGGAGTATGAGACAACTGAGTCAATGAACAATAAGATAATCATTATAGTCTGTTGTTTCCTAATTTCAGGGACAATAAGGGATATCTGCATAGATTAGAATTTGACAACCTAGAATAGTTGTAGCCTTAGAGGGAATCTAAGTGTAAGAATGCTATACTCACATTCTTTTTTATAAAGTTATAACTAAAATTATGTCAGATTGAGTTAGGTTTATAAAAACCATGGTTTGTTGATTAAACCAGTGACCCCCCCAACCTTTTTGATGCCAGGGACCGGTTTTGGGGGAAACAATTTTTCCACAGACCAGCAGTGAGGTGTATGTTTCACACGCTACCTATATCCTGCAGATGCTCAGATGATGCTTCTCTTGTTTGCATGGCCTGGTTCTTAAAAGACCATGGCCTGGTACCGGTCCGTGGACCAGGGGTTGGGGAGCCCTGGATTAAACCATACTTGGCAAGGTGCACATAACATTCAAATCCAAACAAACCATATTAGGACTAAGCATGATGTAGAAACCAAAACATTAATTCTATTCCCCGTTCCCTGCTTTCATCTGAATACGTTCTGGAAAACTCAAAAGTTCTACCTATACTGTGTCATTTTTTATTGGTCTGATAAAGATGTTTGCCGTACTATGGAATTTAGTGGGCATGCTGTGCACAGAGATTGTTACTAATTTGTGCTCAAATGTCCTGATTTAATGCAATTGTGATAAACATAACATTTAGTCTTAAAACTATCATGGAATATTTTTATTCACTAAAGATAATGTTAAGTAACGTTTGAAGGAAGCAACCATTGCAATGAAAGAAGCAAGAAAAACAAAGTGTTAATTAGTTGTAACTCATTGGGTAATTTGGAGCCAGCATCTCTCTCTCTGCCCAGCCTGCCTCAGGGGATTATTGTGGATGAAAGTAGGACAACGAAGCCACACACATACACACAAGCATATACGGTATACATATATGCTGTGAGTTCCTGAATGAAAGGCATTCATTCTCATATTATTCCAGGAGGCTCATCTCATTTGCACTATCAGCATGTTCATAAGGCTATCTTTTGTTTTTTAGGGTCGAATTCATCAAATAGAATATGCAATGGAGGCTGTCAAACAAGGATCTGCAACTGTGGGGCTAAAATCAAAATCCCATGCTGTTTTAGTTGCCTTAAAGGTAAACTCAAGAGGAAAGCAAGTTTGTTTTTTTTTAAAAGCATATGTGATACATAAAACATTATAATATTCACAATCTTAAAGTAGTTTTTTGAAATCTAGAAAATGTACCTGTTGGCCAAGAAAAAAATTGTTGTAATCACTTTTGGTTTGTAGGGGCAAGAGCTGAGAAAGTCTGTTCTAAATAATTACAGTATTCAGCTTGAAAATACTATCATATTTTAATTATTGTACTTCTTGTTTACCTAGTACCAGGTGGGGAGATAAGTGGGACATAAATTATTATAAATAAAGTTTGGAAACATGAAATGCTACACACAAGAACATTTTTAGAATAAAATGATAGGAAAGAGCCAAGCAATTTTGTGGGGCCAGTGAGAGATCATGTGGCAAAAACATCAGGTACATTATTTGATTGTAAATGCAGTCAGAGAGCATTGCAAATTTTTATTACAGTAAGGCTATATGTGCTATAAATAATAGATAATGGTTCCATTTCCAGCAGTAAAGACCACATAGTTTTTCTTGGAGAGAAAAACAATGGTGGGATATTACTGCAGAGGCTATTTTTGGGTTCTCAATAGGTGCATCCTTACTAGGCCTGGTATGTAGGACAGGAGATTAGGGATGGAGTTACAAGTGTTAGCTTATTGAGCAAAGACAGACACAACACTTGCACTATTAGGAGTGTACTAAATTTATTGATTAGGGAACAGAAAATTAAGTTTTCTAGAATGCTCCATTGCATTCTAGACCAGGGGTGTCAAACTGCTGGCCCGTGAGCCAGTTTCATCATACCGAAGCCGCGCCCACCCCTTTGCTGGCAATGCAAAAAGAGTCGCGATGCGTCACGACACATCACGTGACGTGGCGAGTTTGACACCCATGTTCTAGATCGTGTCAAATTTCCTTCCAAATTACACTATACAGAGATGGTTTGCAGGTTTTTGGAAGTAAATGAGAAGCCATTTAAGTCGTCATAAAATAATTGCATTAAGCTTCTTATGTTTACATAAGGAATAACAAGAGTTCAACAATCTTTACTATAACTGTTTAAAATACTATTATTAATTCAGTCAAACCTTAATCCACTGGGCTTTAGATCCAATGAATAAACTTCCCACTATATTAATGTCATTTTGTATGTTTTTCTGAAATGACATTATATACAAAGTGTTAATTTCTGCAATGATTTGCAAATTATATAATTGGTGTCATTTGCTGTTGTCACTACAGATTTTATTCTCTCTAGTTTAACAAACAGTGAGAAATAATGCATACTTTCTCTCCCCCCCCCCTAAATTTGTTTAGAGGGCACAATCTGAACTGGCAGCTCATCAGAAAAAAATCTTGTATGTTGACAACCATATTGGTATTTCCATTGCTGGACTTACTGCTGATGCAAGACTCTTATGGTAAATTTGGAATTTGATTTATTTGATTGATTGAATGAGGACTTGTTTTAAGTTTATAAATATACATGGAGTGGGTTTGTATCCAATTCCTAATTCAAGCCCTTGGTTCCTGAGATTGTATCCATGTTTCTCTATTCTTTACCTTGTCTAGTGCAGTTGCTGCACACCATAACCAGGTCTCCCAATAAACCTCTGCTGAATTTAACTATATGTATGAAAATTGTTCTTAGTCATTTGTGAGGATTGTATATAAGAATAGTGGTGGGGAAGATTAATTCCACTGCTCCATCCACACAGTTACTGAAAATACTGAGGGACTGAGAGTGGACCTGATTGAATTGCTGCTGTAGGAGCAGAACGAAACACCTGGAACATACTTGCTAAGGAGCATCCAATAATTTCATGCCAAAATGAGTTTATTCCCCTTGCCTGTCTTAACTCTTCTATAATCAAATAGTATTATAATATCCATACAAGTAAGCTTTCTATTGAATAAATCTAAGAAGTCCTGAAATTACTAATGGAATAAATTCTATTTTACTCCTGCAGCAATTTCATGCGTCAGGAGTGTTTGGATTCCAGATTTGTATTTGACAGGCCTCTTCCAGTATCTCGATTAGTGTCTCTGATTGGAAGCAGTATCCTTTTTTCTGTGTGATCATTATTGAGGGTTTCTCACAGTTGCCAATATATTGTTGGATAATCATCTTACTGCAAAGGATTCAGGTAGTTTTATTGTATAATAGCAATAGCACTTAGACTTATAGACTGCCCCATAGTGCTTTAGAGCCCTCTCTAAGCGGTTTACAAATGTCAGCATATGGCCCCAACAATCTGGGTCCTCATTTTACCGACCTTGGAAGGATGGAAAGCTGAGTCAACCTTGAGTGGATCAGGATCAAACTCCTGGCTATTACTATTACTTTTAAGGAAAGTGAGGCAATACAGGGAATTATGGACTGTTCACTGATGCTAAAAATCTACTCATTGATTGAAAATCACAGCCACATAATAAAAAAATAAAAGTTGAATAGTAAAATGAGAATTTTCTGGATTTTAGATCAAATTCATCTATTCAGGCAGACTCATCCACAAATTTTACTTCAACATTACATAATTTGGATGAATTAAATTTCATCACTTTTAATAATTTAATGTTGCCTCTTATCATTTCAAAGATTTCCATAATAGTTAATACAACAGATGTTGAACATTCCTATTGAGTATTTTGGATTTTGTTTAATCATAATCCCATGATTTATTTTTTGATGTTTAATTGGAGATGACACTGGGGGTCAGTTTAACTCTGGTGATTATTTTAAATTCTATGAATAAAATCCAATGCTAGTCTTTTTCTGATGGAACTTCAGCTTTCTGAGAAGCTGAATGATCACTGCTACTGTTATTTTCCATTTGTGTCCTATATCTTAAAGCCTGACGGGGGTGGAGGTGGGGGTTATATTTTAAATCTTGAAGAGTGTATATGAAAGTTTTCATAAAAAAAATATGAATGTGTAAATCAGCTTTTTGAGATGTATTCCTCAGCTTGTTTAAGAAACACAGATACCAACGCAGCGTTATGGCAGAAGACCATATGGTGTGGGACTTCTTATTGCAGGCTTCGATGTAAGTGCATCAACTGTGGGAGACATGTTATTGTATTTTTTTTTTCTGGAGAATTTCACTCCTAGAGTAAACATAGTAGAACTGCAGCAAAAAGAGTTCGGAGTCTTATTCTGTGTCATAAAACAATTTGTAAGTAATTATGAACATTGAATAGGAAACTTGGATTTGGAACTTCTTGCAAGATACATTTCAGTTTTAGTATATTATTCAGATGTTTAGGAATTAGGTTCCCATCAACCCAAGCCAGTATAGACAATGCTATGTAATATTTCAGACTGTTTTTGAACATCAAGCTCTGTAGAATTTTGGTTTTTTTTTTCCAAGGAGGCTGTTGTTTCAGACGTGAAGGGAGCTGTTTTAAAAATGCTTGAACTAATTTTGCATTTGAAGTGGGAGGTTTTGGAAAGATTGCACTTAAAGCAGTTCAGAATGAAATGTGTTGGATGCCCTTAATAGCCAGGGGTTGTAAATTACACTGTAAAACAGCTCAGAAAGTATATATATTTTTATTTGGATGGTGAGATCAAAACACTGTATGTAAGCTGTCTGACAGATTCCTCCTTTTTTTTTTAAAAAAAATGTCCTTTTAATTTGTCAGGATATGGGTCCCCATATCTTCCAGACTTGCCCTTCTGCAAATTATTTTGATTGCAAAGCAATGTCCATTGGTGCACGATCCCAATCAGCTCGAACTTATTTGGAACGACATATGACCGAGTTTTCTGACTGTAAGTACAGCATGTTTGCAGTATCTGTCTGTCTATCTATCTGGTTCATTGCTGAACTTACTTGGCTATCAGAAATGTGATGAAGAAGTTGACAGTGTGTTTAACCCATTCAGTCCAGAAGATACAGCTTTTCTGAACTAGTCATAAATGTAGTTATTTTGCAGGTAACCTGAATGAATTAGTGAAGCATGGACTGCGTGCTCTGAGAGAGACACTTCCAGCTGAACAAGATCTAACTATTAAGGCAAGGCTGAGATTTTTCTTCTTCTCGCAATTCAATCTGTTTCTGAAACACGGCTAATGGTAGTTATAAACATTGTGGAAGAGTGACACATGTATTTTTGTAAAGCAGAACCCAAATTTATAATTAAACATTCACATATAAGAGTATGGAGAGATGTGCTTTGAACATTAAAATAATCTGAGAAATCAACTCCTGGCTCTAGGACATATAGCTCTGAATTTTACAGATTCTCTGTCCCTGATAATATATTTTTGTAATCATATAATTTTTAAATACATGCTTTAAACATTGTTTTTATATGAGTCTATAGGGCCCTAGATATCCTTTTTTGGTAGGGAAATAATGTATATTTTCAAGTATGTATCTAAAGTAATTCTGACGCATGGAACATCTCAATGTATTGAAATATTAATATGATTCAGTCCAATTATGGCTTCAGCAAGTTCAGTAAAATGCATTCTTATTACCCTTTTGAATTGTAACATAATATATATTTTGTATTACTTTCTTGGGAAAGATAATGAATTTCTCTCCCCCCCCCTTTTTTTTTTTTATATTTGTCATTTAACAGAATGTTTCTGTTGGGATTGTTGGTAAAGAAATGGAGTTTACAATTTATGATGATGATGATGTAGCACCATTCCTGGAAGGTCTGGAAGAAAGACCACAGAGAAAGGTAGGCAACTCACAGTTTATAAGTGTTTCATTAGGCTATTTTCTTTTTTGCTATATATGCTTATCTCAGTATTTTTTTTCAATCTTGTAACTCAGTAGCTGGATCACATTATGAAACTCTCCATTCTGAGGACTTTTTCTA
Organism: Protobothrops mucrosquamatus; assembly: GCF_001527695.2. Lineage (NCBI taxonomy): Eukaryota > Metazoa > Chordata > Lepidosauria > Squamata > Viperidae > Protobothrops > Protobothrops mucrosquamatus. Next base: position 268,473 of record NW_015388291.1, read on the forward strand.
GATCAGGGGTCCCTGACCTAGTGGGCCGTGGCCTATTGGCCGCTGGGCCACAAGTGGCTGGCCGGTACACATGTGTGCGTGCGTGCGCACAGTCCCACTCGTGTGTTTGCAGCCCTGTTCATGCAAGTATCATCATGAATGTCACGGCATTTGCGGCCCCACTTTCGCAAGCATTGCAGGCATTTGCAGCCCCACACATGAATGCTCACATCAACACGAGTGTCGCGGGCGCTTGTGGCCCCACTCGCATGAGCGCTCGCGGCTCTACTAGCACGAGGGTCGTGGGTGCTCGTGGGCCCATTCATGCTAGTGTCGCAGGTGCTCGTGGCTCCACTTCGCCAGTGCTCAGGGCCTCACACGAGCGTCATATGTGCTCTCGGCCTCACTCGTGCGAGCATGCATGCACCCCTGCCCCTCCCACAAAACCATCCCCCACCAGCTGCCAACCGGGAAAGCTTGCAGAACTCTGTTCTAAATCGCCTGTCCTCCAAGATTAGATGACTGGTGACATAAGAGAATGCCTTTGGAGTGTGATATTCTGTCTCCTGCTCTCCTCGTAATAATTGTAGTATTTACTCATTTGACAGTAAAAAAAACCCTTTACTTAAGTCTTTTTAATCTGACTAATAAGCTTTTGATTTTAATTTTTGCAAAAAGTGTATTCCTCTCTTGCTCTTTCAAGGATTCTTCCCAGTATCATGCAAACACATTTCCCATTTTTTCTTTCTCTTATTTTCAAAGCAGACTTTTTAAAAAAGGGGGAGATTTGATTTCTTTCCATATATACATTCCATTGATATATTAAGAAAATTGGACGTTTTGCTTAACAGACCAAATGATTATTTTATACACATTTATGCCCTACATATAAGCATTTTAAATGTATATACTGTATGTCTTACAAATAATAACTCTGAAGGTATGAGCCAATTAACAAGTGTAGAAAACGTGAATATTCAGTTTTTCTGGGGATTGGGCTAAGTTTTATGAAATATACAAAAGGAACAACACATTTTAAAATACTGTATATCAAACCAAATTTTGCCACTGTTGAATTTTTAAAGCAGAAAAATTGAAGTATTGGAAATCTCCCAGTCTATTTATTACAACACTGAATATTGGGGGATTGTGTATTTGTAGAATATTTTGTTAGGGGTTTTTTTTCACAGTGATGGTTATCTTTATTTCTTTTATTTTTTTAAGACTGCTCAGCCTGCTGAAGATACAGCAGAAAAGCCTGAGGAACCAATGGAGCACTAAATGCACTGCATAATGTATGCGTTACTTCAGAGGAAATAGTGCGAGGAGCACTATTTGTATTGTGGTAACTTTAAAATTCAAGGCATAATGTAGTGATAAAACACCAGTGTTTAAAAGAATTACAAAAAAAACACCTTATGTTGACAGAAAAAAATAACTGACTTCTATTAAGAAATGATGTCATTTTCTAGAAAAGACTGAAATACTGTTTTATATGAAAAAGCATGTTGCTTTTATGTTGTAAAAACATCTCTGAAATAAATTTTCTTTTATGAAAAAATGTGACTTTTTTATACTCAAATTTAAAAAAGTATACAATATTATTGGATCCCATGCTTTTGGGATCCTGTACTATGCCAGTATTTTTAAATATCATTATGAATTTCATACCAAGTTAAATCAGAACGTGTAATCTATTTGTAACTATCAAACCAGTTGAAAATATAAAATGGGATCCAATTAATTTAAAGACATTCACAGAGAGATTTCTGCCAGGGATGTGCAAGATGGACTCTTGCAATATTCTGAATTTCAAAAATTATTTCTGGCAAAGAATAAAAAAGGGAAATAAAAAAATGTGGCTGATCTTAGAGCCACTAAATTATAAATGACTTAGATGAGGGAATAAATGACTTAGATGAGGGAATAGGAGGGGATCTAATCAAATTTTCAGATGACACTAAGCTGGCTGGAATAGCCAGCACCCCAGAAGATAAGCTCAGAATCCAAAAAGATCTTGACAGACTTGAACAATGGCCCTATCTGACAAAAAGATATTTAATGTGGAGAAAATCAAGGTTTTACACCTGGACAGAAAAAACCAAAGGTACAAATACAGATTAGGCAAAACCTGGCTCAAAAATAGTAACTGTGAGAGGGACCTTGGAGTCCTAGTGGACAATCACTTAAACATGAGCCAGAAATGTGCAGCAGCAGCCTAAAAATAATAATACAATCCTTGGTTGTATAAACAGGTATAGAATCAAAATCACGTGAAATATTAGTACCGCTTTATAATATGGTTTTGGTCACCATATTAGAAAAAAGATGTTGAGACTTTGGAAAAAGTGCAAAGAAGAACAATTAAGATGATTAAAGGCCTGGAGACTAAAACATATGAAGAACGGTTGCAGGATTTGGGAATGGCCAGTCTAGAGAAAAGGACTAGGGGGAACATGATAGCAGTATTCCAGTATTTGAGAGGCTGCCACAAGGAGGAGGGGGTCAATTTATTTTCCAAAGCAGCAGAAGGCAAGACAAGAAACAATGGATGGAAACTAATCAAGGAGAGAAGCAACCTGGAATTGAGAAACTTCCACAGGACAATTAACCACTGGAACAATTTGCCTTCAGACATGAGCGTGCCATTACTGGAGGCTTTTAAGAAGAGACTGGACAGCCACTTGTCTGAAATGATAATAGGGTCTCCTGCTTGAGCAGGGAGCTGGACTAGAACAGAGGTCCCCCACTTTTTGGGCACCAGGGACCAGTTCCATGGAGAAAGGTTTTTCCAGAGACTGGAGAGTGTGTGGTTTTGTGTGCTGCCTGAATTCCACGGATGGGGCTTTGCTTGGTTGTGTCGACCGGTTGCTGGCATGCCACAGCCCGATACCAATCCACAGACCAAGGGTTGGGGACCCCTGGACTAGAAAACCTCCAAGGTCACTTCCAGCTCTATTCTGATTCTGATATCAGAGTGTTGGAGAGCTTTCAAGCATGAAATGTGGAGGTAGAGCAATCTCAAACCTTGCTGTAAAAAAGTGGATTAAAGTTTGTAAATTCTGTGGATTTGGAAGTTAAGGTTTTAACACTTTCCATGATATCTGATGGACCCCTTGGCTGCTGTGAAACAAAGAACCAAGGAGAGTTCAATTTAGGACTTCAGACAATTTATACAGTAACCTTTCAAATGAATTCAAATCATTCAATTCCTGATAACTGGTGTTTTCAAAAGTGATTTAGTTTTGCCTGCTTCCTAGGGTTAAAAGGGAGTGATTGTCCCAAAGTCACACAACTGGCTTCATTCCTAACACAGGACTAGTTTCTAGCCTGGTGCTTAACTACTATACCAAACTGCTTTCCGCACCTAGGTACACAATTGTGCACACATTCTGTTCCCTTAAGACATTTTTTTAAAAGAAAGTAAGGAGGGAGGCTACTATATTGTGCAAAATTTGTTATAGGAAAAAAAGCTGTCACTTTAAGGAAAACCTGGTTCTTTAATAAGCCAGGTTTATATTAATGGTCCATCTAAGTCGGGTCTGCAACCTTGACAACTTTAAGACTTGTGGACTTCTGGGAGCTGAAGTCGACAAGTCCTAAAGTTGTCAAGGTTGCAGACCCCTGATCTAAGTAGCCGGAATGTAAATAATGATGCGCTAAACCAGTGTTTCTCAACCTGACAATTTTAAGGCATGTGGACTTCAACTCCCAGAATTCCACAGCCAGCATTGCTGGCTGTGGAATTCTGGGAGTTGAAGTCCACATGCCTTAAAATTGTCAAGGTTGAGAAACACTGCGCTAAACAGATTCCAGGGAAAATGTATAACAAGTGACTAGGTTAGGTGCTTCCCCTGTGCTTAAGTTAGCGATTCCTGTGGGCAAGTTTTGAAAAAAGTACTCTGTGGCAACTACACAAGGTAACTTCCCAGCCACGTGTATGAAGGCGAACCCACGCTCGTCCTCTTCAGTCAGCCTTCCTCCGCGCTTCCGCCCGAGCCGCGCAGCTCTCGAACTTCGCCAGAAGAGGACGGCGTTTCTCTGAAGCTACTGAGCGCTTTTGCTAACGGAGGAGGCGTGTCCTGAAAGGGCCGCCGTAGTAGAGAGGTGGCCTGTGCGCCTAGGGCTTCCACGTCAGCTGGAGCGGGCGGCGGACGCCAGCAGGACCGGAGAAGGGAGCAGCAGCTCTGCGACGGCCGACTGAGCAAGAGGAGGCGGCCGCCGGTGCCGCCGCGCGGGTTCAACAGCCGCGTCCGATTCTGCCACGGGATCCCCTCGGCCGAGGTAGCTGCGGCGGCCACCGGGTCGTTTGCAAAGGGCTGGGAGGGCAGGCGGGCCAGGGAAGTGCCCGCGTAACGCTGCTCGGGTGGAGGGAGGCAGGCAGGCAGGCAGGCAACGGGCCGAAGCAGCGGGCTTTCTGGGTGAAAGGTTTGGAGTCGCCGACGTGGTCAAAGGAAAGGACCCTTCTCGCCGCGAGCCCCGATCCTCCTCCTCCTCCTCCTCCTTCTCCTCCTCCCGGGTGTGCAGCGGACTTTCCCCTTCCTAAAGCCGCCACCTTTCAGATCTTTCCGCGGGGCCTAAGAGCCCCCAGCCAGCCTCGCCCCGTAAGGTAGGGAGGGCTTTGCGGTCCTTCCACGGCAGGGCGTCGGGGTTACTCCGTTAGGAATACAGGACGCCGGGTTCCGGGATTTTCCTCCGAATGAATGAAGGCAGGGCGGGGGATGGATGCCCGGCTGGGGCTGGACCTCCCTGCCTTGGGGGGGAGTCGTTTGGGGTTCCCAAAGCATCGATGCTATGGCCCCCTGAACGCCTCTAGGCCAGTGGTGGCGAACCTACGGCACGGGTGCCAGAGGCGGCACTCAGGGCCCTCTCTGTGGGCATGCGCGCCGTCGCCCCAGTCCCAGGCCTTCAGCTGGGTTTTATAAAACCCTTTTCGCTTTAGGCCTCCGCCGCCGTGTGCCAAAAAAAAAGGTTCAATCAGTCAATTTCAGCTTCTCGGGGGGGGGGGAAGATCTCGCAAAGTTGGAATTGATGGATTGAACTTTTTAGTCCCACCCAGTCGGCCGTTACCACGGCAGCCACGCCCACCCAATGGGCCACGCCCAGCCAATGGGCCACACCCACCCGGCACTCGACGATGCATAAGTGGGTTTTGGGTTGCAGTTTGGGCACTCAGTCTCTAAAAGGTTCGCCATCACTGCTCTAGGCCAAGGAGACTCCACCAAACTATAGCAGGCGAAAGAGCCATTGGGGGCCAGCCAGTCCAACCGTATACTCGGCTTCTCCCCCCCCCCCCAAATTCTTCTTCCTGTGCCTTCTACTCAATCTTGATTCCCCGGCAATTACCTAAACTAGACCCTACAACTTTCTTGGCAGTATTTTTTCCAGAAGTGGCTTGCCATTGCCTCTTTTCTAGGGCTGAGAGAGAGTGATGGGCCCAAGATCTGGTTGGCTTCGTCACTAAGGCAGGACTAGAATTCAGTCTCTTGGTTTGTAGCCTGGTGCCACATCAAACTGCTCACTTTAGGAGCTCAAATTAGAGCATCCCGGCTTGATACCTGCCAAGCCTCCCTTTGAACAGCACTGATGAGAGAATTTGCTAAGTTACTAAAAGGAAATCCTTCATGCTGATCTAGCCAGTTATAAATGTTATCAATTTTAACTGTCTCTCAAAGTCATAATAGGGGTTCTGCCTTTTCCAGCTAGCCAGCAGGATGTAGCTTACTTTAGCCGATCTCCGAAAGTTAGGCAGGGTTAGATCTGGTTAGTACTTGGGTGGGAGACCTTCAGGAAAGCCCAGACCTCTAGTATATATTGGGATGTTGTGGAAATAAGAACACCCTGGGAAAATGCAATAGCAAATGACTCCCATATTGTTCAGAAAGAAAGCTATGTAGATATTCATTTAGTCTTTGGGAATAGAGCTTGCTCTGAAAAATACTACTATAACCTATTGTTTATAGGTTATATAAGGAAGGTCTGGTACAAATCACAATGATAAAAAAATGACAAAACATGGGTCATGCCACAAACCCAGCTCAAATCTTAATGTTGGATGCAAATACTAAAGTCAAATTTGTATCATGCCATTTTTAGATGGGCTGGTCAAAACCTAACTGCAGCCATGTTACAAAATTATAGGAAAGCTATTATAGTATTTTATTGGTCACTAATCTGAAACTCTTCCAGTAATCTTCTGCATCAAATCTTTCTTGTGTGTTTCATGGAATTCTCACAGTAGTCAGATTTATATTGAGCCATTCAGAGCATATCATTCTTGGTCATTTGTCATATATTTCAATTCTCTCTGTGTGTCTCTCTCTCTGTCTCTTCTATGCATGCACACGTGAAACATTTATAATCCACCTGTTTTACCTATCTAGTTGTCAACGTAGCTTCTCCAGAAAAATTTTTTTTAAACATCTCAGTCTGGAAATTTTAATAACAAAAAATTGGTTTACTTTCTAAAGTTTAGGGGGCATCACATTTTACAGACAATTATAAATCATTTGACATTTTAGATGTATTTACATTATTTTTTCTTGAATATTCACAAGAATCATAGTATTCATTTGGAACTTTTCTTTATATGAATTTTCATCCATTTTTCTGTTTATCTTTGATCAATACTATTGGTCCAAATAATGATATTGAGAACTATTTCTTCTTCCTTTGTCTATACATTTGTTTATAAAATCATTTTCTAAATAAATAAAATTTCAGGAGTAGAAAAAAATGCAGAATTAAAAATAAAAATAGATTGAGGTGAAAAATAAAAAAAGGGGAAAGAAGGTAATGTGAATGTGTTTGGGATCAATAAGTTTAAATATTGATATTTTTATCCAGTTATATTTGTATAAAGATTATCTGTTAAGAAACATTGATAACATAGCTAATAAATGAGATCAGATTTTAATAAATTTATCTTTCACTATAGGATTTTTCAAAACTTTTTGCTGTATTAACTTCAACAAGATTGACTAATTTCAAATTTGAAGTCAGCCACTAATGATTTTTTGAAGATTTTCAAGACTATCGAATTTGATGTAAGAATGTTACATAATACAAAGGTCAAAGTAGATACATAATGTTCTTTAGAGGTAATATTTTTAATGATTGAGTCCCAGAGATTTAGAAAGAAAAGATTAAACTTGACTGGTCAAAAAGCAGGTTAGGATTTGTGACCTATCCTTTTACAATAACAGATTTTACATAATTAAGTCTCTGATTCTACAAAATCCTGTTTATAAAACAAATGTAGCTTTATACTTTAAAAGAGCGTGATAGATGATAAGGCAAAAATTGTCTCCGTATTTTCCAAATTTGACTTTAAAGTGTGGATTTCAAATAACTACATATTAATTTCTTAATGTCAGGAGGAATGGTGTCATCCAAGCCATACAGGTTATAATACTTCAATGTGTATCCATTACATATCTAATTATATTTTTAATTGTCTTAATTGAAAGGCCCAAATTATTGTGTACATTTAGTATGGCTAAACTTCCATTATGGTTTATTTATATAGGTACATTGTTTCTGGATTCAAACAGTTTTTAGAATTTTATGCTTAAACACAGTCAACTGATAAACCAATAAAGGTTTTATACATGCACAATTTCAATGTGTACCTGAATGCACTGTAGATCAGACAGGTGTTTGTGATACTGTGTAAAAAAAAAACATTAAGAGGAACAGTGTGTAAAATCTTCTCTGAAACTATGGCTCTAAGGATTGTGACTTTTGAAGAAGGAGCTATTTCAGAAGGTTTTCTGTGTTTTCTTACCACTGTAGTTGTGCTACGGTACATCTATGTCTGCATATTCATAGGATGAGTTTGGGAGGCACCGGAGTGGTTTTTCTAAACTGTTAAAGAGGACAGTTGCTTGTTTGTGAGTTGAGGATCCAGTATGGGATTGTTGCTGCCAAGATGCTTGTATAAAACAACCGATTCCTGGATTTCTTTTTGGGATAATGATGTTATTTGAGGCTAGGAAAAAAGGATAATTGGGTCATGCAATTTAAGAACCACTGAAATAATGCTTAAAACTGCAAGGAGGGGGTTATAGAAATGGTTTTAGCAGTCTTATGTGTTTGATTCTAGGTTTGGTTTTGGAAAAAGTAGAAAGAATTTGTACCTTATGTACTTAGGTGTGTAACTTGAGGACATGGCTAGTTATTTTAGTGAAACATAGTCAACTTTATTTTTATACTGTGTGTGGTCTTAACCAAAGAAAGGTTAGTGACTATTTTAAAATGTAGAATGTCCCTGAGATTAATTATTCCTATTGTTTTTCCTCATAATGTTCTCCTGTTTCTGAAAATTGTTAAATAGTTCTGTGTTGTGCACTTTGGTGAACTATAGACTTCAAACTTTTACCGGAATAATGTGTTGTTGTTATTTTCTACTGCGTTGCATGTAGAATCATAATGCATAATTAGCTCTGTTAATATATTTTCTAGAATTTCTGAGACGTATTTGGAAGAACTTATACTGGGGAAGCCTTTTTTTAAAAGGCCAAAATGACGGCTGCAGAGAATGTGTGCTACACGTTAATTATAGTGCCAATGGACTCGGAGCCACCATCTGAAATAAGCTTAAAGAATGACTTGGGTATGTAATATTTCCTGAGCTATTGTTTTATACCTTTGGGCATATTTGAATCAGAAATTTAAATAACATAGTTTGTAGTCATGTTATCATAAATGTACAATTCTTTTAAATATTAGAAAGTTGCAATGATACTGAAGATAAACAGTCTAAAATATATAGTGATAGCTGAAGTGATTAATGAACTACAGAGCAATGAAAGCAATTACAGAGCAATTAAAAAATATTAATGGCTTGAATAATAAAAATGAAAGAGCCCGGCAGGGAGACAGGTTACTCAGTATCCCTCAGAACTTAAGTTTACATAAAAATAAATTTATAATGGGCTGTTTTGAGCATGAAGCAGAGCTCTGGGCAATGTCTCAAGGGCAACCATCTATTTTGCATTCAAAGCACGCTAGCTGTGTGTCTAAAACTGGATTTTTCATAAAGTTTCACATTCAAAACAATTTGAAGTAAAACATTTTTCACACTCTTGAGTATTACTTTTCTGCAGTGTGCTGATCTTATATCTTTGCAATAGATTACTCCTCACTTGGACACTTATAAAAGACTTTGTTCTATGATTACTCTGTTTGCATTCGAAATAGAATTGCCTTCAGTGACTGAATGTATGAACTTAGTAGCAATTATCAGCAGAGCTTCTATTTTTGCTTCATTGGCCTGTGTACTTTTTGTTGTCGGAATACAAAACAACTACACCAGTGTTTTTTTCAAACTTGGAATATTAAGTATGCCACCTGGGAAATTCTGGGATTTGAAGTCCACACATCTTAAAAATTGCCAAGTTTGAGAAATACTGAATTATACCTTCATCAAAGTAAAAGAGCTATTAATGACATAGTTATATCCAAAAGAAGCTGTGTAAAAATAAACAGAAGTGGTTTGCAGCACAAAATAACATACATTGTGTATGTTATTTTGTTAACATACATTGTGCTTATTTTAAACTTTTTCACTTAACAGAAAAAGGAGATGTAAAATTGAAGACAGAGGCCTTGAAAAAAGTGATAATAATGATCTTAAACGGTGAAAAGTTACCAGGACTTCTGATGACTATTATTCGGTTTGTGCTGCCACTTCAAGACCACACCATAAAGAAACTGCTTTTAGTATTTTGGGAGATTGTTCCCAAAACAACTCCAGATGGTAGATTGCTGCAAGAAATGATCCTTGTTTGTGACGCCTACAGAAAGGTAAATATTTTAATTGGATTTAGTATGAATAAACGAAAAATCAAATATTCTTGCTATAGATCAGTTTATAGTATTAATTTTCTCTGTGAGCAACTATAAGGACCAGTTGCCATATAGGTTTTAAATAAGCTGAATCATTAGAATTGCATGATTTGTGATCGGTGTTTCAAAATGCATTTAGGATGTCATCTTGCTAAAAATGACCAGGTGTCACTTTATGCCAGTTTTTTAATTCTCTCAAAAATAGATTCTTCCTTTTTTATTGAAACACTCTGGATTTATATATATATATATATATATATATATATATATATATATATAGATAGATAGATAGATAGATAGATAGATAGATAGATAGATAGATAGATAGATAGATAGATAGATAGATAGATTAGATTAAGTTTTTAATACATTTCTTTAAAACATACCAATGTATGTTAAAATGTCTGAAGCAAAACAATATGAATAGAGCCATGCATACAGTAGATCTAGAATGGATTCAAAGCAGAGAAGTAATCTGACTGCTGACACCAGTAGACATAAATCCTGTAATATGTTTTGTTAATGTTGTTGTCTTAGGATCTTCAACATCCAAATGAATTTATCAGAGGCTCCACTCTCCGTTTTCTTTGCAAACTTAAAGAACCGGAACTGCTAGAGCCATTGATGCCAGCTATCCGGGCATGTCTTGAACATCGTCATAGTTATGTGCGCAGGAATGCAGTCCTTGCAATTTATACTATTTACAGGTAAATTCTATCTATTGACTAATATCGCAAAGCCTGCATATAAAAAAAATGTTAACCTTAAATGTTAAGCTAAATGGTGAGGTTTTATTTATTTTTCTTGAAATTGATGTATTGGCTAGTAAAGGCTTAATTACTGGGCCATTTATCTGTTTTGATTTTGCTCAAAAAAGATTAAACCCCAGAGTACTTATTTGTGTGTGTGTGTGTGTGTACACATATACATACATACACAAATTTACCACACATACTAACATTACCACACGTATATCTGAGATATTATAAATTGCAGATATTATAAAAATAAAAGCTTATCATTTCTGCTGAAATTCATATGCATGATGAAAATTTACTAACATTTAAGGATTTATAGTAGTCATGCTTTTAAGTAGTCTGATTGATGTTATATGTTTTTTTAATTTATGGTGGTTTCTTTATGTGGTGGTATTGTTCTATACAACTGGATAGATCATACATTATAGGTGATAATATGTAATGAATAAATTGTATATCAGCAGTGTATGCCCATTTTCCTAGAAGCTGATATAAACTTTTGTCTTCGATTTGAAATATTTAATCATTTTGAAAAGTGTTTATTTTATTTTTGATGCAAGTGAAGTAATGTAAATTTAAGAAAAATGAAATTGGAAGAATTAGCATGCCAATTAGGCCATAAGCCAGAAATTACCTTTGTGGAATTATTTTTCTTGCCAGCTAGTAGTCAGATTGTCTTAGAAAGGACTTTTACACACTTGCTAGTGTCTTGTTAAACAATGCATTAAAAAAAATAAGTAGAAGGCAGACAATCAGCTCCTATTAATTTTACATTGTTTGCTCCCTCAGTTATAACATGGATATAATTTCAGTTTTATAGATTCACACTATTGGTGAATTTTTCTTTTATGGAAATACAGTATGCTAGTTTGGAAAATCTTGTTAAAATGCAAATTGCATACCCTGAAAGAAGAATTGTTCTTTAACTCCCTCATCCTCCCAGTTGTGTTGCAGTTTGTGTTGCATTATCCAATTTCTTTGCTTGTAAGTATTATCGGTGCTTTCTTTCCCAAAAGAAACTTTGAACATCTTATACCTGATGCCCCTGAGCTGATCCATGATTTTCTGGTGAATGAGAAAGATGCAAGTTGCAAAAGAAATGCCTTCATGATGCTAATTCATGCTGATCAGGTAAAAATATAGCCTACCTAATTCTGATTGTATTTACTAATTGTGGTTAACTTAGCACTAACACTTCAATCTGATTTCTTCACTGATACATGCCAAGTCACACTAGCCTAAGTTTCACTGTGCATGTCCATCATCTAAAGCTTTGTGAATCCCTGAATTCTAATCCTTCCATAGCCTGAAAAGAAATTCCAGAAAACTCCATCCCTGTTTATGATGCATGTTTGCTAATTCTACATCCAACCCCCTCTGCCCAAATTTACTTTTCATCACTGTTTTATTTTAGTGGATTTGGCAGGCATTATATAAATAATAATTCCGATAAAGTAATTATGAGGTCCCTCCTAGATAGAATGTCAAATATAAATATGTATAAGGAATATTGTGGAACTAAATTTCAAATCAGTATAGCAAAACTCATACTTGATTTTGTTTTTGTTTTTTTATTATTTTTAAAGGACCGAGCTTTAGATTACCTGAGTACCTGCATTGACCAAGTCCAGACATTTGGTGATATTCTCCAGCTAGTTATTGTGGAACTAATCTATAAGGTGCAGTAAATCAAATTAATCTTTTACAATGAAAGCAATTACCTCTGAATAAGATATGCTACTGAAATAAGATTCAGTTGTGAGTTCAGTTAGTAATTTGAGAAGCTTGAAAATTGAGAAGAAATTGTGACAGAAGCTTTTATAAGCCAGAGTATACACTGTTAGATGGAAAGAGAATTAGATCCAAGCACTAGAAGACGTTTCTGTTTGTGCCATCTATGACTGTGGATAGCTGTCTCTTCCGTTTATATTTTATTGTGTCTATATACTGTACTTGAGGTTTTTTAAGTTCTTACAATTGGCAATTGGGGTGGGTAGGTTGCCAAAAGGGTAGGAAGCCGTGAAGTACTAATAATAATAATAATAATAATAATAATAATAATAATAATAATAATAATAATAATAATAATAATAATAATAATAATAAAGTTGGAAGGGACCTTGGAGGTCATCAAGTCCAACCCCCTGCTCAGGCAGGAACCCTACACCATTTCAGACAAATGGCTGTCCAGTCTCTTCTTAAAAACTTCCAGTATTGGAGCATTCACCGCTTCTGGAGGCGGGTTGTTCCATTGGTTAATTGTTCTAACTGTCAGGAAATCTATCCTTAGTTCTAGGTTGCTTCTCTCCTTGATTAGTTTCCATCCATTGCTTCTTGTCCTGCCTTCAGGCGCCTTGGAGAATAGCTTGACTCCCTCTTCTTTGTGGCAGCCCCTGAGATATTGGAACACTGCTATCATGTCCCCCCTCATCCTTCTCTTCGTTAAACTACTGCTTGAAGTTTACTCCATTTGTCATTGTATTTTTTTAATACTGGGTACTTTGAAATATAGTCTGATGATGGTCTTCCATTATAATGTAGTTATAAAGGAAGTAAGCATTTTTTAAAAAATATATTCTGCATAAATAATGCTTCTGTGTCTCGTTTCCAAATGTAGGTTTGTCATGCTAATCCATCAGAAAGAGCTCGGTTTATTCGCTGCATCTACAACCTACTACAGTCATCAAGCCCTGCAGTAAAATATGAAGCAGCAGGAACATTAGTCACTCTTTCCAGTGCCCCAACCGCAGTCAAGGTACCACGGTGCATTGTGTCTTAATAAAGTGTGAGAATACCGTATAGTCAGAAACTAGGCAGTCTTCATGCTGATTAATGATGCTTGCCAGTCAGGTTTGAAAAGTGTTATGGGCCAAGAGAATGGGAAATCTGGTTGCCTTGTAGAACTGTTTGGCTTGTGCGTTAAACTGAAAAGCTGTGTGAGGAGTTCTCACCAAATCGAAATCAAGCCCTTCAGATAAACTTTTCAGGAAAAAAAGTGACCAATATAAAAGGAGAACTCAAAAAATTCAAAGCATCCGTTGTTGATTTTTGAGCTGTGTAGTTCACTTAGTTCTTTCTCAGTTACAGTTGTTTTTGGTAAATATGCAATCTTGTGAATTGTTGTCTATACAGTCATATACAAAACCGATGCTAAATGAAATAATGTACCTAATCACTCAGATGTGGATGCGCTGCAATTTGGGTTTGGATCTGCAGTTTGCCTTCAATTTACATTCAGTCTTAGTAAAGGGAAATGTGTCACACAAGAGATGGTCAGATATTAGAGGTTTTTCTTTTTTTGGACCGCTAACATGATTTATCTAAGGGAAAGAGAGATTTGAAACATAACATTTTATTTCCAGTCTTTCAGGTAACCCTGTACATGCAAGTGGGTTTAAAATCTTTACAAATATTACAGGACTTCCTGTTTTTCCCACTTTTGCAAGTTGTACTACTTGTGTAAAAGTGGGTTTAAATGTTCACAGATATAATATACTTCCTATTTTTTCCACTTTTACAAGTTGTAGTAGTTGCTTAAATGATTGCATTTTATTGATTTATGTTTTAACTTTTTTCGTCTGGATCACAAAAGGATAGCATGTTAAATACCTTAATTCTGTCTTGTAACTTAAGGCAGCAGCTCAGTGCTATATTGACCTGATTATTAAAGAAAGTGACAACAATGTGAAACTGATTGTTCTGGATCGCTTGATTGAACTCAAGGATCACCCTTCCCATGAAAGAGTACTACAAGTAAGTACAATAAACTACAATTTAAAGTAATTAATTCTGTACAAAATTTCAGCCTGAAATTTCTCAGGCTGGTTCATGAGTGCCTATAAATGAAATGTCGTTTATTTCAGGATTTGGTTATGGATATACTGAGAGTTTTGAGTACTCCTGATCTGGAAGTTCGCAAAAAGACATTACAGTTGGCGCTTGATCTTGTATCTTCCAGAAATGTAGAAGAGGTAAAATAAAATGTTACTCTACCAATATACTTGGAAATATATAGATTCTTATTTTAATGTTGTAAAATTAATATTGTACAGAATTGCATAATACACAATTAATAGTATTGTTTTGTCACTAGTTGGTGATTGTTTTGAAGAAAGAAGTCATTAAAACAAATAATGTGACTGAGCACGAAGACACTGATAAATACAGACAGTTGCTTGTTCGGACTTTACATTCTTGTAGTGTTCGGTTCCCAGACATGGCTGCAAACGTCATTCCTGTGGTATGTAAATCAACTTTGTTTTCATTGCTCTGCAATAGTTGTTATTGTTAACTTACCCCGGTTATCAGCTTACTTTAGACAATATCATTATTCATCCCTAATTCATGTTTCCTTTACATCGCTTCCTTAATTAACTGTTTATCTTTGAGACACTTCTAACTTACATAGTATTTCTTTATTTGAGAAGTAATGTTTAGTCACTACCCAGTGCCTGGTGCTTGCTGCATCCAGCCCCAGAATTGGTTTAATTGGTTAGTTTAATTTGTAGATATTTTGTTTTAACATAACTTGTCATTTCATTGAAAATAGTGGAGAACAGTCACCTTTTGACTTTACCCAGATTTAGTCAAAAAACTGATCCAAAAGTAGGCAAGCTAGGTTCTCGGTTCAGAGTTACTTCTAACCCAATCTTAACCTCTTATACCATTCTCATTTATTTCCAATGGGGTTAGGAAAATTCTGTATTCATTTTTCTGAGCTGAATTTTAAAGAACAGAGCTTTACAATGTTGTTAACAATCAGCTTGCTAGATTCATGCTAGAGTTAATCTACTTTTCAAACTCTGATCTCTAGTTCTCTAGATTAAAATGGGATTGAATAGTTTGTAGTTCAGTCTGGCAAGGCTGTTCTCTGTCTCTCTCTGTCTCTGTCTCTCTCTCTCTCTCCCTCTCTCACACACACACACAAAATATATTTCTTTTTATGGAATTGTATTAAGAATTTTCTGTTTACAGAAATATGTCACTTTCATTTAAGTGTTCATAATTTAGCTTTACTGGGTCATGACCTACATTCCAGGCAAATCTATTTCACGTATGTTATATTGATTAAAAAATGAACTGTGCCACAGCTATTATCATTTAGATACACATCTTTTGCTAAGCTGAAGGCCATCCATTCTGCATTCCCGATCTACATATTAAGATATCTCTAATTTATTAGTGGAATGTACTATGGTGCTAATAAATCATACCCAAATGTCTTTTGTCAATGTAAATTGTCATGTCAAAAACAGTTGAACATAAATGCTTTTAAACTGGCAGTCTTTCCCATTCTTAACCTTGTATTTGCCAAAACTTAAGCAGTTAATCTTTTGTGTCATCCCATGATTTTCCACAATAGTTCAGGCAAAGATGTGAGATATTAAATCTCCAAATTTTACCAAATTCCGTAAGATTTCAGTAATGTTTAATTTAATATGGGGGGGAGTTGGTGCTGGCATACATAGTCGGATACTGTCTTGCTGTATCTGGTATTAGCCAGTGGTACAGTGGTTTGTTCCAAATTTTGTAGTGCTCATGTTCATACTTACCCTTCTAGTTGATGGAGTTCTTAAGTGACTACAATGAAGCGGCAGCTGCAGATGTGTTGGAGTTTGTGCGTGAAGCCATTCAGCGTTTTGATAATCTCAGGCTGCTAATTGTAGAGAAAATGTTGGAAGTCTTCCATGCAATTAAGTCTGTCAAGTAAGTTTAAGATCTGCCTTGAAAATTCACTAACTGAATTTCAGTGTGGATTACTTTTAAGACTTTGTGTTTGTAATACTGTCAGCGCCACTGAAAGAATCCATGTACAAATGACTTTGGATAAGTTTCTTGCAGTAGGAATGGATTTTTATTGCTGAAGATTTCTTTTTTCTCTGGATGCATTTAAAATTCCATTTTGATGTGTACATAAAACTTGCCAGATCTAAAAATGATCCTTAAAGAAACCTGCATTGCAGTTCTCTTAATGCCTACTGAAAATATCTCATTGTATTTACTTGGCTGTGTTCCCAGGATTGCAGCCTTTTGTTACATCACTTTATCACAGAATTGCATTAAATACTTTCTTAAAGCAATCTGAAGCACAAGTGACCGTTTCTAAGTAAAATATGTGTAGATTAACATTCAGGGATTTTCAAGTTTCATTCTTCTGTATAAACTGGCCCATTTCTAGCCCACACAATTTTTAAAAAGGCAATGTCCAATAGGGTATTTTTTTAAAAAAATCTACATATGTGAGTGAAATCCAGTAATTCTGGATTATTTTTCAAATAATATATATGTATATATTCTGTTTCAGGAAGAATATGAAGCCTAATTAATAAACTACAATTTGTATTAAAGGTCCCTCAAAGGTGCAATTGTATATATCTCAGGGGTAGGCAACCTTGGCTCTTTTATGACTCGTGGACTTCAAAGTTGGCTGGCTCAGGAATTCTAGGAGTTGAAGTCCATGAGTCATAAAAGAGCCAAGGTTGCCTACCCCTGGTATATATTGTACATGTACTGAGAGAAGGTCTCAGAGAATTTGTCCGAATACTTGTCAGGACTTTGCTATCAGTTAATTTTTGTGGTTAGTTGCAGAAAGTCCATTCCTGCGACATTTCCTCTCCTACCTGTCAAAATCATCTCTGCACTGGCAGCCCTCCCTTTGGAGTGCTTTCTTTTACTTAGACCCAAGCATGCATCTGTGACCTTCACGCAACTCACTGTATTGCTAGAAAGAAGATTGGTGTCAGGGAGAAATCGAAAAGAAGAGTTATTTTGCTGCTCTTCTGCTTTTTCTATACATACTTGACGCTCACGCTTGATAATCGGTGGAGTAGAAAAGGGCATTTCTTGAAAGGAAGCTACACCCATCTTTAAATTTATGATTTATTTTCTTTGATCTGGGATAAGTTGGTGGCTCTGTGCAATTCTTTACAAAATCAAATCCATTCTCATAAATAACCTGGCTGACTATAGGTAGTCCTCGCCTTACAACCATTCCTTTGAAGTTACAAGGGTGTGACTTAGGACCGTTTTTCACATGGCCATTGCAGCATTCATCCACGGTCATGTGATCAGAATTTGGATGCTTGGTAACTGACATGTATTTATGATGGGTGCAATGTCCCGGGGTCTTGTGAACATCTTTTGCAGCCTTCTTGACAAGAAGACTCAATGGAAAGTCAGATTCACTTAATATTAAAATATTAAAGAGCCGTGGTGGCGCAGTGGTTAGAATGCAGTATTGCAGCTAATTCTGCTGGCTGCCGACTGCCAGCAGTTCGGCAGTTTGATCCTGACTGGCTTAACGTTGACTCAGCCTTCCATCCTTCCGAAGTCGATAAAATGAGGACCCAGATTGTTGGAGGCCATAGGCTGACTCTGTAAAACTGCTTATAGAGGGCTGTAAAGCACTGCAAAGCGGTATGTAAGTCTTATTGCTGTTCCTTTGCTGACTTAAAAATTGCAGTGATTCACTTAACAACTGTAGCAAGAAAAGTCACTTAACAACTGTCTTGCCTAGCAACGAAATTTTGGGTTCAATTGTGGTCAATTTAGGATTACCTGTAGTTTATTTTGCTTTGCTTTACAGAATTTATCGGGGAGCACTTTGGATCCTTGGCGAATACTGCAGCACACAGGAAGATATACAGAGCGTAATGACAGAGGTCCGTCGATCATTGGGAGAGGTATGTGTTTGCATTTTTGTCAATTGGAAATATTTTCCCAAGCTGATATACAGTATTTTAGAGGAAAAACATAGTCTTTGAAAAATTCTATCGAATCTTGAAACCGGTTCTTCATTTCTTGAGGATGCATTTAGGAATTCTTTAAATGAAAAGCTATGTAATAGTATCCACAATTTCTGATAGAGTAACTGAACAGAGTTTCATTACGTTGAAGTAATTGATCATTTCATTGATGGGTAATGAAACTAATGGCAACCTTTTGACAGAAATATAATTAATATGGGCCTTCTTATAAAAAGGATTGATTAACTGGGAGGCATTTGTGATAATGGAGTGTATCTGCCAACCTTCAGCTCCCAGTGGAAACAATTCTTTTCTGCCCTCATTTTAATTGAGAATCCTCGAAAGCAGTATTGGGGAAACATAGAGCAAAGACAATTATGAGACTTCCATCTTTGCAAAGCAGCTCAGATAACATTGAGTTTATAGATTTAAAAGAAATTCAGAAAATTCTAATGATATCCAAGATCAAATCCAAATTGTCCTTCTCCCAAAATCTTTTGATCAAACAGTTTTGTGTAATAATGAAAAGATAACTTTACCTTGAGTGAAATAAATCTACATAATCTTAAGTACTAATAGGAACAGAAGCAATACTCTGCTAGATTGGATCCCTGTCCAGCAATCTATTCTTACAGTGGCCAAACAACTGCACAAGGAGCTCATTAGTCTTCCAGCAGATGGTCTTCACTGCCATGAAGACTGATAGCCATCGGTCCCCATGACTACCACAAACTTGCTCATTTGAATGCAAGTTGGAATGTACAACCATTTGTTATTGCAAAATACGTAATGCATACAGCAGGAGTAAGATTATTAGTAATGAAATCTCCTAAGCTTATAGCCTCTTCTATTTTCCCATCTTTTTATTGTAATGTATTTATCTTACTGCTTGAAATGTCTTTATTACAGCTAGAAGTCAAATGTAAATAAAACATACATATGTACGTATGCATATGTGTGTGTGTACACACTTTATGTATTTGTATGTACATGTGCATGCTTGGGTCAATTTTGACTCCTTATAAGAAAAGATGGATGGTACATTTGAAAGCACAAAACTGAGCAATCTGGATCTAGGTATATGTAGGGGTGTGGGTCTATACATATGTTGTACATAGTATGTTTTAGGTCTGTGTCATGTATGTGTTTCACTTTGAGAGCGGGCAACTAAATTTCATTTTTGATGTGTGCCGTTGTACCCACAGTAAAAAAATGACAATAAAGGTCTGTCTATCTATCTATCTATCTATCTATCTATCTATCTATCTATCTATCTATCTATCTATCTATCTATCTATCTATCTATCTATCTATCACTCATCTTACTCAGACAAAAGAGGCAAACCAAATACATGTTGGAACCACAAGGAAAGCTCTAGTCAATTCAGATTGAGTAGCTTCAAGAATATTAAGTTTGAAAAGATAAGGAGTGAGAGTAGGAGAGAGCAAGTTTGTATTTTTAACAACTTTACTCCTACTGCTCCTTTTTTACATTCAGATCCCGATAGTAGAATCTGAAATCAAGAAAGAAGCTGGTGAGCTGAAACCTGAGGAGGAAATCACCGTGGGTCCTGTCCAAAAGCTGGTAACTGAAATGGGAACTTATGCTACACAGAGTGCCCTTAGTAGCTCCAGACCTGCCAAAAAGGAAGAAGAGAGGTGATTAAGTTTTTTTGCTGTTCTTAGAATGATTTGTACAAACATACGTATATGTTTTTTTTCTTATAATTGCACAAATCGCTGAATGTGATTTTTATTTTACCTTTCATAATATCTCTTTGGTACTTTTTTTTGAATTTCCGGTTTGGACTTCAGAATGTAATGATAATAATTTGTTATAATAACAGTTATTTGAAAGGACTGCAACTTATATATATGTAGGAGATGAACAGGCTGAGCCTGAGGGTGGGGTCAAATGCATCATTAGGCTGGAGGCTCTATGCCCCCAAGACACCTAAGTCCAGTCCCTGAAGTCTGTTGACTGTTATCTGGCACCAATTTAGTAGATCAGATTCTTGTGCATAGATAGCATGGAATAAACTCACAGTGCTTTTGAACTCTGTTCTGGCTCTAGGTTTCTTGCACCTGACAAAATGAAACTCATAGTCATGGCAGCAGACATTTCTCATCCATTTTATAGCCCCCTCTTCCCCTAATCCAGGAGTCTGCAACCGTGACACCTTTAAGACTTGTGGACTTCAGTTCCCAGAATTCCTCAGCCAGCTATGCTGGGAGCTGGGAGCTGAAGTCCACAATTCTGGGAGCTGAAGTCCACAAGTCTTAAAGGTGTCATGGTTGCGGACCCCTGCGCCTAACCCTTCAAGTAAAATTAGAGGCTAGAAGTGAAAAAAGAGTTGCAGAGGATTGGGAATATTTTTTTTTCCTATGAGTTCTCTTGATAAAAGCATTCCACCTGTGGAACAATTAATATCATTTCTATTCAATTTTTTATAAAGAAAATCTAACAAGATTCTACTTTTTTTTTCTTTAGCAAGTAGCCTTGAATTAAAAACCACAGTGATCCTTCAGCACCTTCAAGTTGGCAGAATCATGCACAAAAAGAATCTTGCTTACAGTAGCACAAAGCACGAATGCAACATTTTAATGAAGGAATTAGCGGTTTGCAGCTTGTGGGGGGAAAAACCTTCCTATAGTGCTTGTTGCAATCAAGTGATTTCCGTGAAATAACTTGGCAAACCTTTGATAATGTTAGAGCTAGGTTGCTTTTTATAATTGGCAACTTCATGAATACTGTATCAATTGTTAAAAGTCTCAAGAGTTTGCAACATTTTGTATCCAAAGACTTTTCACAAAAACATTAAAAACCTGGCAAGATTTTAGTATTCTCAAACTAGAATTAGAACCTTTAAAAGCCTGTGAGATTTCAGCTATTTCTTTGGTGGATTCATGGATGAACTCTAGAACCTGGGAATCTTACCACAAACACCAACATTTCTGTCATGTTTTTACCCACTTTTGGAGGGAAATGGAACAAATAATTGACTTTGTCACTGACCACTTGTGAATTTTCTGTTTTCATAATTCTTTGGTACCTATTGCTAAGATGGGTACCTTACCCATGTAAGGTATGTGCTTCTTCTCAGCCAGTATTAGGTTGGTAATAGTTATCTGTGGTCATCTAGAGTTACTGAAGCACCTAAATAAATTTTCCTTTAGTATATAAACTAATGAACTCCCCAGCAGATAAAACTGTAATGAAAGAACCTTAGATGCAGGAGACAGGTTAAAGTTCCCAAAGGTATTTGAAACTCAAGCTCCTATATTCATCATATGTCTTGATCTTATCTGGGGAAAGTTTTGTCACAACATGAAAATAACTTTTGCATAGTTGCAATGGATCATTGAAATATCATACAAATGCATACAAATTCCTTCATACAGCTAAGTGAAAGCAGAAGGCACGGGATTGCCAGCTGCTCTTTTTTCTGAATGTCAATTTTACCTTTTCTTTGTAGACCTCCGCTGAGAGGCTTTTTGTTGGATGGTGATTTCTTTGTTGCAGCTTCCCTTGCAACAACTCTGACCAAGATTGCTTTACGTTATGTGACTCTGGTTCAAGAAAAGAAGAAACAAAATGTAAGTGATTTTTCTCTGATTCATAGAGGCTTTTGTATCATTAAATTTCAATTTTTAGGCAATAGCTGTATACTCAACTCACTTATGGTTCTTTGCAGCCTCACATGGAGGTACAATTGACCGAACCGTTTGCTGTCAGGATGTTATTTTTGTATGGGTTTCCAAAGGCAGCAACTTGGTTTATTGTGCCTTAGAGTATTTGAAACAAATCAAAGGACACCATAAGTTATCTATGTAATTAATTTAGAGAAAGAAAGAGACAGTGTTATCCTAAGCCCAGTTTAGACCAGGGGTCTTCAAACTTGGCCCTTTTATGACTTGTAGACTTCAACTCCCAGAATTCCTCAGCCAGGCACACTGGCTGAGGAATTCTGGGAGTTGAAGTCCACAAGTCATAAAAGGGCCAAGTTTGAAGACCCCTGGTTTAGACCCTGGATGATTGGAAATTGCATGCCAAAGCATCTTCCCTAAAGAGGGAAGGCTCCATCATGGTTTTTCTTTGGCGCCACTTGGACATATTTAGCATAAGTAGCCTGTGTCTTGCAATTGCTACTTTTTTAGGTCTTAACTCAGTCTTACATGTCATTTTGAAGAAGAGAATAGTGGAATGCATGGGATTAAAAGAAATGTCAGTTGTTTAATTATCATCTCTCTTGTCAGTCTTTTGTCGCTGAGGCGATGCTGCTTATGGCCAGTATTCTCCATTTGGGCAAGTCTTCTCTCCCCAAGAAGCCAATCACAGATGATGATGTGGATCGGATTTCTCTGTGCCTGAAGGTGCTCTCAGAATGTTCCCCTCTTATGAATGATATTTTCAACAAGGAGTGTCGGCAATCTCTCTCTCATATGTTGTCTGCTAAGTTGGAAGAGGAGAAGCTGTCTCAGAAGGTGAGAACTGATCTCCACCTCTGTACTTAAGATCATTAGAAAAGATCGGTTCAGTGCCAATGCCAAGGACCAATTCTTAGCAGAAGCCTTTTCCTTTTTGTTTACACTTCTCTTAACCATTTCTTTTTTTTTTTCCCTTACACCAGAAAGAGTCTGAGAAGAGGAACGTGACCATTCAGCCAGATGATCCTATTTCTTTTATGCAGCTTACTGCTAAAAACGAAATGAGCTCAAAGGAAGATCAGTTTCAGCTCAGTCTTTTAGCAGCTATGGGAAACACTCAGAGAAAAGAAGCTGCTGACCCACTGGCATCCAAGCTCAACAAGGTAATATAGATTCTTCCCAGGCAGTTCTTCAACTAAATCCAGGGAAATACCTTATCTCATTCTAAATAGTGAAATTTAATGAAAGCCTTGGAGGAAACTGCAAATAGGGCTTAGCCAGTGGGTGAAGCGAAACGGATGGCCTGGCTTCCTAGGCGAAATGAGGAAGCGCAGTTAGAACTGTAAATATAAAGTTTATTTAACTGTATGACTGAATCTCTCCAAATATGGATTGCCATACTGGTGAGAAAGAGTAATTGTGTTTTGGAATACAGTAATTCATTTTAACAGCTTTGGGATATTGGTGAGTGTAAGAGTGGCTTGTTGAGCTACACAGGATTAAATATTACTGCTAATAAAAGTAAGTGCAATTTTTTTCACCAAAGTTCTTATCTGTTTTTTAATAAGTCAGCAATACTTGGATATTCAGGCAACTGCATTATATTCATTGAGGTTATTCTGGTAGAGACTGACAATTCATGCCTAAGTATCTCCTTATCCTTAACAGGTAACTCAGTTGACAGGTTTTTCAGATCCCGTCTATGCCGAAGCATATGTCCACGTCAACCAGTATGACATTGTGTTGGATGTGCTTGTGGTAAACCAGACCAGTGATACTCTACAGAATTGCACGCTAGAATTGGCTACCTTGGGTAAATAATCCACCATTTTTACTTATTTCTTCTCAATATGTCTGCTGTGTTTCTCATTAACATTGTCCTTCTGTGTTCCCTTCAAACCATTTCAATTAGGCGACTTGAAGCTTGTGGAAAAGCCATCCCCTCTGACCCTTGCGCCCCACGATTTTGCCAATATAAAAGCGAACGTGAAAGTAGCTTCCACTGAAAATGGGATTATTTTTGGCAACATCGGTAAGTGTTCCGTTGTATATCTAATGTGGGATTTTGAAAGTGTCAAATCCCCGTTGAGAGAAAATGAATGGATGGATGGATGGATGAATTATATACAGTGTACAATATAGGAGTTAATCAGCAGCACCTAAAATACTGGAGAATACTATTTTCAGAAATGAGCCACTTTTCAGAATGAAACTATGTGTTTATTCAGCTTTAAAACTGTCACAACATATGTTGTTCATTTCTACTGACTTTTCTCTCTCTATTTTTAGTATATGACGTTTCTGGAGCAGCCAGTGATAGAAACTGTGTGGTTCTTAGTGACATACACATTGACATCATGGATTACATCCAGCCTGCTACCTGTACTGATGCTGAGTTCCGTCAGATGTGGGCAGAATTTGAATGGGAAAACAAAGTGAGCTCTATAAACTGTTTCAATATTTATACTTTTTATTATTGAATATTTTAAAGAAAGAAACCACGAAGTATAAGAGTCATCTAAAAGAATAAAAATGTAAAGCACAGTTAATAAGATATAAATAAGCAAACATGGAATCTAAAATGTCATGGAGATTACTTTCTTAAATCGTATCATTAGTAATTTATAAAGTTATGAAATGTGTTACATCACTGGAAGAAAAATTAAAAATCACTATTAAGCTTTAAATTTAAGAATATCTGGTTAACATAATATAAATCATTAACTATAATTATAAGTGATAATGAATTAAATCAGTACCAGGGTTTTGAGTAATTCAATACTGGAATCACCATCCACAAAAATATTGGAAAAAATTGATTGATTGATTGAAGTTATTATGGATACTCAGTTATTATGGACATTATGGATACTGGGTGGCTTCAGTTTCTGTAGGCTCTGTTGAAGTGTTTGAAAACTAGGGTTCTTTCAGAATACACTTAATGGTAACATTTAAAAGCCCAAGATTAGAGATTAAAAGCCATGTTTTCAGTTGTTCCTTATCAATTGAAAGATAGCTTGAGGGTTAATTTCTATTTATTTTTGAAGGTTACAGTGAATACCAATATAGTGGATCTGAATGAATACTTGCAACATATCTTAAAATCAACTAACATGAAATGCCTTACCCCAGAAAAGGTAAGATCTTATATTCAGATCTGGAGATAGATTGGGGCTTTCTTGGTATTTCTTCCTTTCTGATCACCCATCCCTGGCATGCACCTGCCAAAAACTTTTCTTGAGGCTTAGATCCTTGGAATGGCATAGGATATGTTGGTGCAAATGACACCAGTGACAAGTGGAATGCTTTTTCCTAAACATTGTGACTGAAGAGTTTACTAATATTACGCTAAAGAATTTAATGGGTTTAAAATTTGCTTTAATTTGGCTTCACTGTCCATTCATGTAAATCTGTTCTTGGATGAATAAGGCCTGTATATGTTTATTGCTTTTTGGATGGTTTGAACTGTAATGTAACGAGAAGATCAAACATTATACCACAGACCTGCTCAATTATTAAGCTTCAAGAGGAAAAATATATTTTTATAAACATTGTATCAAATGTTGTTTTCTAGGCACTTTCTGGTTATTGTGGCTTCATGGCTGCCAACCTGTATGCACGCTCCATATTTGGAGAAGACGCACTTGCAAATGTCAGCATTGAAAAGCCAATTCATCTGGGACCTGATGCTCCAGTCACGGGACACATAAGAATTCGGGCAAAAAGTCAGGTAATTATATTTCTATGCTGTTATTTTCCTAAATTTGTGAACTTTTCACATCAGTGAAATGTTTGCTCTTAATTTACCATTTATCGTTACTCTGATGAATAATTTGATTACTGTATATTGACTAATGTAGCACATTATCCTGAATGAATTCTTCAGACTATAGGGAATGCCCTGTGAATCTTTGTAGAATAAACATGTAAATCTGCCATTAGGAGAAGTGCTGATGAAATAGACAAGTCCAAAAATGACATGGGAATTTTCTGAAGTGCCATGAGCTGGATTATATTTATCACTATATATGTATCTTCTGAAAAGTTGCTGGATATATTTGAAAAACTTTTAAAATTACCGTACTTATAATTCAGTGAAACTAGCTATTATGAAATATTTGGGTTCCTTTCACTCCCCATTACAGTACAATTGGGTTTGGCAATTAATATGTACAAAAAATTCAGAATCTCAGAATTTGTGTATCATTGCACTTCAGGAAGAATACTACAGTTACTTTTAGAACCCATGAACTGCCAAATTATAAAAATCAGCAATACTGTAACATACCAATTCTGTTAATCGTATTTATTTATACAGTGCTGTAATAGCATGCACTAAAAAGTAATTTTTCCCAAAAGTCTTAGGAAATCAGAACAAGATTACATTTAAATACTGCTGACAAAAATTACCTAGATGAGAGTCTGATTAATGGGACATGTTTTCAGTTATGAGATTTTCATCTCACTCAATTTGCACGCTCATAATCTGGAGAAAGGAGAAGAGTATTGTCATGAGATGCTATCCCTCATGATTAGGTGGCCACCTTTTGCATTACTTATTTGATGATCTAAATGGCTTTTGATTTATTATAGCATCGAATTGAGAAGTTTCTATAAAATGATAAGTTTTAAGATTGTAACTAAAAGTTAACTGACTAAAAGGCATTACCCAAAGTTTTTCTGAGCTGTAGTGGTAAGAGAAATTAGGAGAAAATGTGTTCAGCACTGAACTGAAGAATTAATTGTGATTTAATTATTTCAGGGTTTTCTCATAAAACATTCCAAACTTCCTAAAAAATCTTCTCAAGAGTCATGCAGACTTTGGGGAAAAAATATTTTCCTTACATGTGAATTACTGAATATTGAAATTATTATTTTAATTGTGATTATTCTGTTCCTTACAGGGAATGGCGCTAAGTCTTGGTGACAAGATCAATCTCTCTCAGAAGAAAACTAATTTATAAGATTCTTCTGAACATTTACAACTAAATGCTTGGAATTTTGCTTGTTGGGGATCAGAACATTTTTCATATTCTGTGTTTTTTGGTTGTAGAAGCCGAACTTGTAATGAATAAATTCCAGCAAATAATGTTTAGGTTTTATCATTCAAGATCATTGTTGATAAAACTTCAAATATATTTTTTCTCTGTCTGTAAAAGTCAATTTGTCTAGTCTCTTACATGTACTCTTTCCAAACTAAAATAAAATACAATTCTCTATAACTATGTTGTGTTACTTGGACATCAGATCTATATTATTGAGAACTTCAGAAAAATTTCATAGTAAACTTTAAGATAGACTATGAGCAAAATTAGGATTTCTTGTCATACACACAGAGACATATTTATTTATTTAATTTATATGCCACCCAACTCACTATCAAGCGACTCTGGGTGGCTTACAAACATCATAAAAACAGGCACAGAACATTTAAATATTAAATAACTAGAAACTGAATAAGTTTTGAAAACTAGAATATTATGGGGTGGAGAAGGATCTTGCTACTCCGAAAACCACCTCTAATATGGAATGCCCTAAGGCCAGTCAGCAAGGCTAGGTTTTTAGGCAGTTATGTAGCCCAAGAGAACGGGGGTGGATCTCAACTTGAGGAGAAGGAGGAGGATGTTCCAGAAGGTGGGAGCCATGCCAGAAAAGGCCTTTCTGGAATGAGTTAGATATGAATTTCATATGAATTAGACCCCCTTAGCAGCAAGAAGGCCATGTTTCCTGAGGTAATATGCTTTCCAGTAGGCAAAGTAGCACCAGTGTAGCCTACTACTGTATATGGGACTTCTGGTATCCTGATTTGGGGGGGGGGGGGCTCTAGTCTCCATTGTGTCATCAAACTTAGTAGGCTATATATGCATTATTTTTAAGCTTTAAACACATTTTTACCCTTTAAGTTAGATTTGTTTTCTCTGGACTTGTGATCTTCAGGAGTAAATGCCTAGCAAAATTTTCAGATCACGAAACAGAACTTCAGGTCATTCAAACAATAGTACATTTGCATTCTGAACAATTCCTTTATATTAAATGAAAATGAATGTCAAATGTTCAAGTATGATGCTAAGTTCACACACTGAATGAAGATAAGGCTTATTAAAAAGCCCAGAATTTGCTAGGTTCCCACATAATTATAAACCAAAACAACCAGGCCGTATTATGGCTTAACTATTTCTTGTGACGCTATTTTGGTATTGATTTGAAATTTGGGCTGTGCTCCAACTCCCAATAATGAAGCCTGAATCTGATACTACTCAGGGATGTTAATTTTTACTTGCCCAAGATGGATACAGCATTAATCAACCAGCCCCAATTCAAGACTCCCAAGTAACTAATCTCAATTTGTTATTCCAGAAGTTAAAACCGTGTCCATACAAATTACCTCTGCCATCTTGATAATGATGGTTTTACAGCAGCTACTCCATATTCTTGTCCTGAATGGTTCTATGTGACTTGCACTTGCAAATTGCAATCGTGAGCAGTGGGATTATTTCTTTTCATTACCATTCTCATTTTTGATATTCTTTTGATTCCTCTCTTCTTTCCAGCCTATCTCACCTTTTGCAGTACAGGTAGTCCTCGACTTATGACCACAATTGAGCCCAAAATTTCTGTTGCTAAGTGAGACATGTGTTAGGTGAGTTTTGCCCCATTTTACCATATTTCTTAGCACAGTTAAGTGAATCACTGCAGTTGTTAAGTTAGTAACGTGGTTGTTAAGTGAATCTGGCTTCCCCATTGACTTTGCTTGTCAGAAGGTCGCAAAAGGTGATCACATGACCCTGGGAGTCATAAGTAGGAGTCACTTGCCAAGCATCCGAATTTTGGTCACATGACCAAGGGGATATTGCAAAGAATATCCACAGAAGCCAAAAGTAAAATAAAAAATGAATGCATTCATCATCCAGAAAAGAAGAGGTCTAACCCATGCTGTTTAACACACTGAAAATAACGTAAAAGCTGCTTCATGCGAATAATATACGTGTGAAGAAATAATGGAGACTAAATGAGGATGTTCTGCACGCTGGTACATCTCTCATTTTAGATCAGTGCATCTGGCTTTTTATGCCTCTTCCTTAGTAAGTGATAACTTTCTTTTTTTTTTTCTTTTAACCATTACAATGTGTGTTCTCACTTTGGAATGTTTGAGTTCTTCAATAATAAAATGCTTTTGTTGCCATGGGAACATTGTCACTTTTGGAAAGGATACTGTAATTATGTGTTGGAATGCCAAGGAAATCTGTACTGCCATTGTGCTGATATGAGGAACCAATAGATATTCATCTGTAAGTCATTATGGATCATTTATTTATGAAAAAAAAGAAGCCTCAACTGTACATTTATATATAAAGGAGAAATGGAGAATTGCACCTGAGCAGACAATTCATGATATTGCTTCCTCTCCCAAGATTTTCTGTAATAAGAAAATCAATAGGTTAAAAAAAAAAACCCCTCTCCTACGTGGCAGGAACAATTGTGTAAAAGATATTGTAAAGGGGAAGAAATGTCTGAAATAAATTACAGTGTAGAGTAATAAGGTTTATTTTCAGAACAATTATTGTTTGGCTTGTCCTCTGCATGTTTTTGCAAGTCCTTCGTTTACAGAAATTATCATGTCTGCAAGTTTCCTTGCTCAACTGCTTTACATTCTGCAATTGTCTGAGCTTGATTCTATAGGCTACCTGCATTTTTCTGTTGCTCATTGTACTGCAACAAGAGGAACATCTTCAGTCTTCCAACAATTGCTTCCTGTTGCTTGAAAAACCAAAAGAAAATGTAACGCAATATAGAAAAAATAGGGGTTTTTTCAATAAAATTTCCCAGGAAAACATATACAGTTTGTAGCCTACCTTTTGTTCACTTAATGCTATTTCCCTGAATGGATAGCACCCTCAGGATCCATTCATTTCTGTTTATAAATATATTTCAATAAATGTTATTGAAATGTTATTAACAACCTTCACTCCTTATCTAAAAAAATGGTCTGCCAAATCCAACACCTTCCTACAATTACTTGCCAAAAGATTTGGACAACTGAAAACATTCTTTTGGAAAGTCATTGAGGCCATTTGGAGGTTTATCCGTGTCCTCAGGGTCACCTAAGTAGTGCAAATGTGTGTGGAGCCTTCTAGGCTGCAGGATGTTTTCTGCCCTGTGTCCCTTCACTGCTGAAGACAGGCGCAGGTTGTTGGGGATGAGTCTGTGTTGTCTGAAACTTAAACTGAAGCACAAATGGTTCCTGTAGTCTGCAATGTTTTCTGGAAATCCGTTCATACTCCCGCACCATTTGAAGGGTGTTCATCCCAAAGTACATAGCTAAATGTCTACGGAAATTCTCAGTCATTCAGGTCATGGTTGTCCCAAAGTTGCTTTTTCAGGACATCCTGCACACATTTGCACTTCTCAGGTGACCCTGAAGACACAGATAAACCTCCAAATGGCCTCAATGACTCTCTAAAAGAATGCAAATGACCAGCTGTCTACAAGGAATATAAATCCTTCCATTCCTCACCGTCCAGTCAGAACTGAAGAATAGAATAGAACAGAATAGAACTTTATTGTCACTTTGAATGTACACTAATCGGCATACATTAAAATGAAATTTCGCTGCATATAGGCTCTCAAAGGGTCACCAAGCTACTTGGATGAGAAGCAAAACGTCTTCAAAGAAAAAACAAGAGAGTCCAGTTGCCTCCTGAAAAAGCACCTTTGGGACAACCGTGCTCCGGATGACTGAGAATCTCCATAGACATTGAGAGATAAGAGTTGTTGTTTTTTGTTGGTAGTGTGCCCACATGCCCAGAAAAAGGACAAAAGTAAGCAGGAGAAGACAGTTTCCTGACAAATGGGATAGAGAGATGTATGCATAGTAATAGTTAATTGATGCCTGCTTTCTATTTATGTCTTCTGCATCAGCCACTTTGTGAGAACTCCCACATACTCTCAGAATTCTGCATTCAGTAGAATTATAAATACTTAATGCTGACTACATTCTTGCAATCTCAAAACCCACATATTACATCTGTCTCTGTAACTTCTGTCCATAAATGAGACTCACATTTATTAAGTAGATTCTATTTTTTTCCTTTTTCTAATGCTTTCATTCATAAATGAATGCTGTGGCATTCAGATGATATGTGTACTCTGCTAGATTATAATGGGGTAGCTAAATTGAATTCTTCCAGAAAGACTCTCTTTAGAATTGTATTTATGGATCTCTTTACTTTTCTTAAACTCTCAGATTAGAGAAGTCAATTGTATGGATGTCACATTATGCCCTGTCCTTGTATACCTGAATTCCATAACTTCCAGAGAGACATAGAAACCATGTTTTCTTACACCATTGTCCACGGAGAGGGAAAAGTCAGGATAGTGATCATGGCAGTATGATCAAAGCTCCAGTTTTCTATACCTGCTCTGCCTTCTGCACTATTTCTTTATTGTCTGTCTGTCTGTCTGTCTGTCTGTCTGTCTGTCTGTCTGTCTGTCTGTCTGTCTGTCTGTCTATCTATCTATCTATCTATCTATCTATCATATGGTGATGTTACATTAGTCAGCAGACTATTACGCTAATACAGAGTTGTTTGACTGCCTTAAGACTGCTAGCCCATTCAGTTTACGCTCATGTGCTATCCTTGGTGCACCATAGCGGGTGAGTTAGTTCTGCACCCAAAAGAAAAACAAACTGCATCCTGCAGTGCTCTGGATCCTGAACTAAGATGCTTTGTCATTCAAGACCAGACAGATAACTCAATGAAATGGTTTAAAACAAATATTTAATCCGGGAAACTTACATTTCTGAAGATGTGTCCAGAAGCTGAACATTTGCCCATTTATGTCGGTAAAATCAGTAATTCCTCCATATTCACTTTAGCCTGATTACATACGATGTCCATGCGTGCGGCATGGTTGGTTTTGCACAAAGACAATTAAACACAAGCTGGCACGTAGCCAGGATATCCTGTGATGAACTTAGTAGCCCCTCCCACTTACTTATTAACATAGGATTCACTGAACAGCTAAACTACATTACCCATAAGCCATCTCCTAAGGAGACAGCGCTTAGCCCTTTAAATGCCAAACATTCTAACATACAGATCTATATGCTCTGGTCAGGGTTACATTGATCCAGCACATGCAGCGTCATCCGGGTCTTTCTCCCTCTAATCGAAGTGGCTCCACAAGTGGGTGCAACATCAGGGAAGGTCCAGCGCCAGCAGGGATCTGACTGCACAAACTGCCAGCTCTTCTTCCCACCAAAGTGGTACCTATTTATCTACTTTCATATAATATGCTTTCGAACTGCTAGGTGGGCAGAAGCTGAGACAAGCTTCATCACATGATGCTAGGACTAGAACTGCCAGAGGAGAGGCTTAATGATCTCCAGCCTCATTAAGCCACTGAACCACTGCGCCTCTGCCTTCTGCACTTGGACATCTGGATAACTTGAATTCTTCTTGGAAAACAATATAGGAAGACAGGTAACAAACCTGCTTTCATTGGATCTCATTCTTCTTGATATAGGTTTAAGGTTTTTTTCTCTCTTGTTTATTTCCCATCTTCTTCAAATATCTTAACATTTTTTGTGGACATCTCATTGGTTTCAGTTAATCTGGAACAGACGTTCTCAGGGGTCTTCAAACATGGCTTTTTTATGACTTGTAGACTTCAACTCCCAGAATTCCTCAGCCAGCAAGGAGTGTATATCGGAGGCGGTGACCCTTTGAGAGTTGTATGCAACGAAATTTGCAAATTTCATTTTGATGTATGCTGATTGGTGTACATTCAAAGTGACAATAAAGTTGTTGTTGTTGTTGTTGTTGTTGTTCTTCTTCTTCTTCTTCTTCTTCTTCTTCTTCTTCTTCTTCTTCTTATTATTATTATTATTATTATTATTATTATTATTATTATTATTATTAAAAGGGCCAAGTTTGAAGACCCCTGCTATAAACTTTCAAACTTGTCCAGAAGTAAATTAGCATTTTTAGTTGTAATGTTTAGCAGTTACATCTTAACATGACTCAGAAGTCCAGAATGTTTTTTTTTAAAAAAAGCACTGTCTTTGCTTACACACAGTTCTTAGATTAAACTTGAATGACGTTAAATACTGACTCATAGGGATGAGTTAAGAGTGATAACATCTCATAAACAATAGAAAACAATCAAGATAATAAAAACATAGCTGAGAGAAGTTTCCACCAGCATCTAAATAATTATTCTAAAATAGCTTCCTGCAGTTTTCTTACCTTTAATTTTCTCTTGATCACTGCTATTTGAACCAGTTTGGCCCATTCTCCTTTAGACACCCGCTTACAATGTGGGAAGTTCCTACAAATAAGATTAGAGTTATTGGGAGGTACTGCCCTTATATTAATAAGAATATAGGAGGATAATTAGCAGTCACAGGGCTTGGAAAGACAAAGTCTGCACTAGGTGTGCGTCTCAACCTTTTTAGTCCCAAAATTGATTGAACTCAAGATAACATCAAAATGATTTTTGTCTTTCCAGTCTAAATGGGATATCTGATATGTCTCCTCCCCTTACATAACAAGTAGTTATAAACGTTCCCATCTGTATTTAATAAAAATACAGGTAGTCTTCAACTTAGGACCACCATGGAGCCCAACATTTATGTTGTTAAGTGAGAAATTTGTTAAGTGAGTTTTGCCCCATTTTATGACTTTTCTTGCCACACTTGTTAAGTGAATTGCTGCAGTTGTTAAATTAGTAACACAGTTGTTATGTGAATCTGGCTTCCCCGTTGACTTTGCTTGTCAGAAGGGTCCCCCATGAGTCTGGGACACTGAAGCTGTCATAAATGCGAGTCAATTGTCAAGCATCTGAATGTGAATCATGTGACCCTGAAGATGCTGCAACAGTCATAAGTGTGAAAAATGGTCGTGAGTCACTTTTTTCAGTGCCTTTGTAACTTTATTATTAAATTTATCCAGTATGAATTAGCATACCTACAAGACCACCACATATGATAAAATGTACCTAGAATTTGGTTGCATTTCCAGCTAAATGGGATTCTCTAATGGTGTCTTGTCCATGTACTACTCAGGTCCTCTCCTCTTCTCCGCTCCTCCTTCCCTTTCCCCTCCCCTCCCCTTCCCTCCTCTCCTTTCCCTCCCTTTCCCCTTCCTTCCTTCCCCTCTCCCACCCCTCTCCCACCCCCTTACCCTCTCTCCTCTCCTACCCCTTCCCTCCTCCTCTCCTCTTCCCTTCTCCTTCCCTCCTCTCCTCTTCCCCTTTCCCTTCTTTCCCCTTCCCTTTCTCTCCTCTCCTCCCCCTCCCCCACCCCTAAATTGAACTAAATTGAAGAAGTTTTTGGATGAGAAGCAAAACATTTTCAAAAGGAAAAAAACAAGAAAGTCCAGTTGCCTTTTTGAAAAACAGCACCGTTGGGACAACAATGACCTAGATGATTGAGAATCTCCATAGACAATTAACCTTGCCTTGAACTGTACCTTAATTTTCAGCCTGCATCTCAGTTGTGCTGGCTTTGACAGCATTATTTCCTTATTAGCCATATGAATATGAATTCAATTTTGTAGGGACAAAAGCTTAAGTATGCTTTACAAATGAACAGAAATAATCAATTATGCCATTTATACTAACAGATGCCTAGTGCTATTTCTATAATAATATGATTCAAGTGATATTCTGCCAGTTGTGTGGGAGACATTTAGAAAAGAATAATCATACTGAAAATATTATCTCTGACTAGCAAGCTATGTCTGTACTCCGATACTAAATGGGCTGGAAATCTAATTATATCAGTGACTGTTAAATTTTGGTCCATGAACAATTGATGACTTCATTGCAACTTCCCCATGTGCGCCACCGCTTAGCTCCCTCATACCTCAAGTCTTGGCATCCAGCATTCACTGCCAGCCAGCTGGTTCATGAAAGTGGATCTGTGGCTGAAAATGGGCTAATTGAAGCACACATGTGATAACACAAGTGGCAAAATAAGTACTGAAACTCAGAGAATGGACAACAGCCAAAAAGTCTCAAGTGAGTTACTGACTGGGAGTCCGTATGTGCAGTGCCAAGTGGAACTGTAATCTTGCAAATGAAAAAGAAAAGGGATAACTGTGAATATAAATATGATTAATATCTAAATATGATATTTCATTCGGCTCAAATGACACTTATGCCTTACTGATGTGTGTATTTTGCCATGCAAGTTTGTCTGATAATGTAAGCTTATGCAGCACTTTCAAATAAATGAATGCACTAGCAAGCCAGTAGGGTTTTTCTTTTGAAATAAGTGCAAAACAATTCATTCTGGTCAGAAAACAATAACTTTTATTGTCAATGGTAGATTAAAAAAAGTAAATAACTCAAGGCATCATTCGGGCATTTGTTCCTTGTAGCAAAAGCAAATACAAAGTCATACCATGCTCTAGGTAAAAAGCAACTTAATGACAAATACTGTGCTCAGAGAGAAGGTTGAACAAGCTATCCATAAAAATTTCTTTAACACTGTGCCATGTCATTCAAAATTCACAACAGAAATGTAAACTAGTAAGAACTATCATTTATATGTGCTAGCAAACATGTTTGTATTATCATTGTTTGCTGACATCTAGGAACCCAGTAAACACACTCTCCATGATTTTAAGAAGCTTGTTCTAATAGTGTACATTAGTGATATATTCACCTTTTGTTTCTAGATACAAATAACCAATTTTTAATGCAACTCACAAAACTTCAGCATTTCTTTCACAAGTATGAATTGAGATGCAAATGGTTTGACCAGCAAGATTTTGAATCATTCTCCACTCTTGGTGATTTTCTCTCTCTACTGTTTAGATGAAGAAATAGATAGTTAACACAAGCATTGAAAAGATACACAAGGATGCTGTAGCAGAATCTTTAGGAATGCTTTCCAGATCTAAATGAAACCAAAACATTCACCATTGTCTTTCAGATTGAAACTTTCACCTTCCAGCTTGTGATGGCAATATGCTTGTTGACTGAGCTTAGAGGGAGACTCAGTTAGAATAATACAATAACAGAATAACAGAATTGGAAGGGACCTTGAAGGTCTTCTAGTCCAACCCCCCGCACAAGCAGGGGACCCTATGCCAGTCCAGACAAGTAGCTTCTTAAAAGCCTTCAGTGATGGAGCACCCACAACTTCTGAAGGCAAACCATTTCATTGGTTAATTGTTCTCACTATTAGGAAATTTCTCCTTAGTTCTAGGTTGCTTCACTCTTTGATTAGTTTCCATCCATGCTGGTTGACAATTGTAAATAGGCTTTATTAAATATGGGTTTCAAAACATGGCTTTGAAGACAAAACTCTCCAAAACGTAAGAATGATAGTGGAATACTTCATTGGTGTGTACTATCCTTGCTGGTTCAAAATCAAAATAAAACATTCCTGGATTGAAGGCCCGCATTATGTGTTCCAGCTGCAGCAAGTCAGACTGCAAAAGAAGGCTGTTGGAGATGCTGTTTTGCCAAACATTCAGTGCTCAGCACGGTACGCTTTCAGTGAAACAATAATCCAGACGCTCTTGTGTTCAGATGATATTCAAGAGAGGTGAGCTGGTGTGCAAAAGATCATTGACTTGAGGGGTGAAGATGATGATGTGCTGGGAGATTTTTCTGTATGCACAAGAAAAACATCTTTAAACAACACCAGAGCATCCGCTCTGCTGGTGCTGATTGACTGGTCTGAAGGTGTATATGAGCCACCTTTGACATGCAAATTGAAGTTCATTGATGAACCAATGCAAGTACCACAGTGGCCCTGTCGTGCCCAATCAATAGAGAAATGTGTGAAACAGGTCACAGAGGCAGCAAGCAGAGTATATACACATGAGAAATGTGAGGGTTATATCACAAGCCAAGAAGCAAATCGGCAGCTGGTGTCGAAGAATGAATCAAAACAAGACTTGATGAAACTCGCTTCAACATTTTTGTAACTCAGGTAATTGCTTTCAGATGTTAGTTTATGATTGCATGGATTATTTTTTGCTTAGCTAGATAAGATTCATGCAGAAAAAAGAACTTTAATTTTTGTAGCACAAGGTGTAATTTTGAGAAAATAATGTTAACAGTATTTGGGTTACAAGAGATTTTTATGGAGCATACAATCAGATGTGGATTTACTGAGCTAAATGTTGTGCAATTGCAAAAATAACAACAGATTTGAATTCTTGATTTAAAAACACATATTTTTAGAATCCCTCACTGGAAAAAATGGGAAACATTAATTTTCACCCCATTAAATCACATGCTCTAGCAATCTACTCCAAGATGAGCAAGAATTAACACCAAGGTTAATATTAGACCAAGAGCTTGGACAGTAAACAAAGCCCAATCAAGGAACCAAAGGGGAAAAAAAAGGCAGACAGAAGGCTGAGAATACAGTGGGACTAGCTAATACAAATATTGATGATGTTTGCAATATGTTGCCTGTTGCACCCCTTCATGGCTAAAAAAACCTCTGAAATCTCAGCACATGTAAACAAACATATTCATCTATTTATATATAGAAATTACAATCATTAAATATAATAATAACTGTTTAAGATTCAACCACTGTCTTGCAAAATAATTCACGAAGTTGTTGAACTATCTCTGGAATTTAAAAAATGTATTAGATAGGAGGGAATGTGGAATGTGAGTTGGCAAAGGGAGCAAAGAATTATTTGCTTTCTGAAGCAACCATAAATCACAGCGATAATATTTACCACTTCACAAACTCCTGTTGTCACTAGAGTCTCTAAGGAATTCACCACTAATTGGGAATAGGCTTTCCGTTTTAATGGCAACATTACAAATGATAACTATTCATTTCTTATGTTGCTGACTTCAGCATAAAAGAATGGTTGTGAAAATGTACACACACACAAACACACATTTAAAATTATAGCAGAATTCCCACCCACAGGCTGGTACCCTAGGAATCCACATATTCTTGTGTTGTCTAGAGTTTGTTGTTTCTTTGGCCACCCATCTCAAATTCACGATTCTGGGCAGCTAAATCAGCATAAAACATAAAAGAACAAGATACTGTACATATAAACTGCAACTGGGATAAAAAATATTTCCCCTGCACCCATTAATTTGTTGATTAGCGCAATGATAATAGGAAAGAGAAAAGCAAACTTGCAAAATTACAGCTTTCAACTTAGCATGGTTTATCACCAGCCTGATTGTTCATACAGTTAAGAAGCTCTTTACAAATAAGGATGAAAAGTACATATACTATAAAGACCGCACAAGAGTTTGGCACCTCTGCTTTTTAATTCGTTTGATTCCTGCTGGGTAGTGGCCTTTTAACAGCTTTAAGTGGTCTTTGCTATATAAGTGCCATGAATCCTTACAGTGTATGGTGATGTAGAAATAAAGGAAATTAAAATAGTGCTTTCATGGACTTTCTTTACTTTTGAAATGAAGTGCTTTCCGGCAATACGCTAACCCTATATTGATTGACCTTATTGTCAGTCCTGTTCTTGCCTCTATTACCTCTCTTCCTAGTCACGTCTGGTCGCCTGACTCTCCTTTC
Source organism: Protobothrops mucrosquamatus (assembly GCF_001527695.2). Taxonomy (NCBI): domain Eukaryota; kingdom Metazoa; phylum Chordata; class Lepidosauria; order Squamata; family Viperidae; genus Protobothrops; species Protobothrops mucrosquamatus. Next base: position 306,986 of record NW_015388291.1, read on the forward strand.
TCCCAACAATAATAGCTGACAAAGCCTAACCCATTTTATAATCTGCCCTGGCATAGTATTGGAATAAGGAGGCAAAGGAACCACTGAAAACTTGCTAAGAAAACTGAAGGGACTAATCTAGGCAATTATCAGCAGACAACAAAGACTTGAACATGTCATATATATATGTCTAGTAAACCATAGGAAAGGAGGAGGGAAAAAGACATTGTTATTCACTGCTGATATGGTAAGAAGGTTTTTCTAGCGAGGACGATCACCTGGTTAAAGTAACTCCAATCCACTATGCAGTGAAGACTTTTTTTTTAAATCTAGCCATGCCACATCAAATGCCTGGGATGCTTCTGCTGTGTTCTAGCTAGGGAGCTTGAAAATATTATATGAAGCATTCCATCATTCAAGCCTAGTTATTCTATTTATACTTTTTTGCTATATCAATAGATGTATAATAAACATATTGACATTCAGATATTTCTCAATCACCAACCTGATGAGCAAACAGCTGTTCTTCAAATCTCCGCAGGGCACCTCTCAAACCCCTTCCCAGGTACATTTGACAAATAAATCTCCCTCTAGTTTTACATTCGTTCTTAATACCTTTTTCTTTGGAACAATAAAAGCATTCTTTTCCTCATCCATCACAAATGCAGTCCTCATACACGGACATTAAATACAATCATTTCGTAAGAACCCACATTCATATTTTATTCATATTTTAATGTTTCTCAAGTTACACTGGCTGTATCTGTAACCTTATCATGCTTGCTATGCTCACATCATTTATGATTTCCCTTCCATTACTTTTTAATGGACAATAATGCTTAGAGAACTAATTCCAACCCTATTTTTGACATATCACTGTTATTACCATGCAAATCTCTAAAATATTCTTTCCAGCATTGCCTCACTTTTGTGTCACACCAAATTTAATCACTTTTAGTTTTGATTCTGACCACTGCTAGAGTGGAAGGAAAAAGAGAAAAGGAAGACCGGCAGCAAAGTGAGTAGATTCAGTTATAGTGGTCATGGATGCATTATCAGAAGACCTGAAAAACCAAATTAGGAACAAATTGTCATGGAGAAAAATCTATCTATGTGATTATAAGAGCAACCTGATGGCACAGTCAGTCAGTCAATCAGTCAGTCAGTCAGTCAGTCAGTCAGTCAGTCAGTCAATCAATCAATCAATCAATCAATCAATCAATCAATCAATTCCCAAATACTTTTTTTAATTTGCATCAAATTCATTTATTATTTTCCTTGCTGAAAATCTTATTTTTTTTCTTCTTTTTATGACCCTGTTGTCCAGACATGTCAAACACAAGGCCAGGGGCCGGATGCGGCCCGCGAAGTGGTTTCATGTGGCCCGCGAAGCCATCCTGGAAACAGTGAGGGAACAGCCCCCACTGCCTTGGCCCTGGCCCAGGCCAGCCGGGATCCAATGTACAATTTTGTTGTGGCCATCTATGTTGAAATGCATTCAGTCTTAGCTCCACAAGGCCGTCCAGAAACAGCGAGGAACCAGCCCCTGCTGCGTTGGCCCTGCCCCCTGGATCCATGCTGGGGAGTGTCACCCTTTGTGAGGAATGAAGAAATGCACCATGCCTTGGCGCTTGCCCCGGTCCCACTCCCTTCTGCCAGAGACCCTCAGATCTGTCCCACTCCTGCCCAGGCCCCCACAGGCACCCTTGATGCGAACGATGTAGAGCTGGCCACGCCCACCAAGTAGGCCACACCCACTCCATCCACGCCCACCCAGTAGGCTACACACACCCTGGCCACACCCACCCAGCCCCCCAAGGGCAACCGCAATGCTGATGTGGCCCTCAATGAAATTGAGTTTGACACCCCTGCTGTATAGTCCCTTGATTTGGGATAGAGTTGGGGCGACTGAATGGAGTTGAACATTTACTGGCTGGATGCCCTTCCTGATGCCTACATGGAGTTCAGTTCACAGCAGATATTTTCTCTTTGCGCTCTAGGAGAGACACATCTGCCACTACCTAGGATTGAACTCTCAACCTTTCAAATGGGAGGCAAGTGTCTTCTCCACTAGGCCACCACGCTGCTCTGCTGAAAATCTTAAGCATTACATCAATTTCATTATGGCCTTTACCTAGAAAATAAAACAGAGATAAAAAAGAGTGGGGGAAGAATAAAAATAAACACAAATAACAATATATAGCAAACCTTTTTAATTCTTACTATGGAAATCCTGCTGAAGCCTTGATGCTAAATAAACTTTGCACCATTGTAAGTAATATAAAAACCTTATCAACAATCAGAAAATCAGTACAGGAACAAATGCTTGGGGATTGCTGCTACAAGAGAAAAAAGAAGATTTTGATGTAATGTCATATAAAATTGCAATATAAAAGAACATGTATTATCGTGTCTACTTCTTTTGCACCATGAGGGCAGAGAGACAGGGTCATGGGGAGTTTGCAATCGCAACGCTGAAGGAAAGGTGTTGTACTTAGCCCCAACAATAGCACAGTTGTAGTTTGAGTAAGTCAGGGTGTAAATATAGCAAACCACGCCTCTTTGGTTCGTTGTTTTTGATAGCACAAAAAAGCTGGGAAGTCAGTTCAAATTATACTGCAGCTCAATTCTGAGTAATTGTTGGCAGGTCAAGTTTTTTTCGCCTGAGACCAGCCAAGGTTGCCTAAAATGGCCTGGAAAGGCCACATGAAAGAAGCTTCTGCTTAAGGGACTTCTTTCTGACGGAATGAAGTGCATCACTTCGCACAGAAGAGCTAAAATGGACTGACAAAATAAGTCAAAGCCAAGAATTAAATATTAGTAGTTAAGCTTATGACATTGCTCTGATCAACCCTCGCTGCATTGAAAAGAAATAATTTAAAAATGCTGAAAAGGAATGAACTGCCTCTCATTTCCTATGAAGAGAAACTCTTTTGACTCACAGCCCAACCAAGCCTAACAATTAATGTTAAAGGAAGTAAATCCTGTGTTTGTTTTGCTATTTTGTATCTTAAGTTTAATTTTTACCTTTAAATGGTTATCACCCACTCCTTACAATGGAATCCTATTTTATCCTCATAAGAATAAAACTTACTAAGCACTGTATTCACCAAAAGGGCTGCTGATCTGGTACCATATTGATTCCTTCTTAAACTTAAATAATTCCTTGCTCTCTTTTATTAATTTTTGCAGCTATCTTTTTCTCTATATTCTCTATATTACACAATCTCTTACATCCTATTTTTTTGCAGCAATCATTTTTAATATACTTTTGTTTTTCATCCATGGCCTCTTTCATTTAATCATCCCACCAAGCATTCTTTTTCTTATTTCACAAGCATAATTACCCACACTGAAATATAATTGTTTGAACTCTGTTCCAAGGTTTCTTATCCACATTTAATTCATTTTGGGAGATTAATCGTATCTTCTTCTTCTTTTGGTACTTTCTCTTTCTGCAAGTGTTCTGTTTTTACTCTAGTCCCCCCCTTCTTTCCATCTCATCATCTTTGTATATTTCATCAACTCTTTAAATATTTCATCTGAAACAATTAAATCAATTGTGTTTCTGATTCATTCTTCTTCCATGTATGTAGGTGAATGTGCCACATATTGAAAACAAACTGTTTTCTACACATCAAATATTTATCAAACAATTCCCATTCTAATTCAGTCTTGGATGTCTGACTGGTCCAATCATTTTCATTGTCTTGTCTCACCATGGTCCCACCCATCTAAAATCCATGACATCTGGATATAATAGTAAACCCCCCTCCCTCTTGGAGTACTTTCATTCAAACAATTACAGTGAGGCCTATGTCCTTACAACACGGCCTCATTTTACCCATCCCATCTCATTGTCCTTTGTGCAATGGTTTAGCAATATTGGCTGAAGTCCACAAATGTAGAAGCCAAGCTGAAGATCTGACACAAAGTCCTTCCCTTTTCTCACAGTGCAGATGTTCAATGCTCTATCTATTGATCATCGGGTGGGCAGCAAAATAAGAACCCGGGGTCTATCTTCCCCTTAAACAGCGAGGTGTACTATTAGAGCTGATAGCATTGGCAATCTTAGAATAGAGTAGAGCTGGAAGGGACCTTGGAGGTCTTCTAATTCAGCCCCAAACAGGAGAACCTATACCATCTCAGACAAATGACTATTTAGTCTCTTCTTAAAAATCTCCAGTGATGGAGCGCCCACGATTTCTGGGGGCAAGCTATTCCACTGGTTAATTGTCCTCACTGTCAGGAAGTTTCTCCTTAATTCCAGGCTGCTTCTCTCTTTGATCAATTTCCAACCATCGTTTCTTGTCCTGCCCTCTGGTGCTTTGGAAAATAATTTGATTCCCTCTTCTTTGTGGCCACCCCTCAAATACTGGTATACTGCTATCATGTCTCCCCTATTTCTTCTTTTCTTTAGACTAGCCAAACACAAGTCCTGCAGCCGTTCTTCGTATGTTTTAGTTTCCAGGCCTTGGATCATCTTAGTTGCTCTTCTCTGAACTTTTTCCAAGGTCTCAACATCTTTTTTGTAGTATGGTGAACAAAATTGGTTGCAGTATTCCAGGTGTGGTCTCACTAGGGCTTTATAAAGCAGTACTAATACTTCACATGATCTTGATTCTATACCTGTGTTTATACAACCCAGGATTGTATTAGCTTATTTGGTTGCTGCTACAGATTGCTGGCTCTGCTGGGGGTGGGGTGAGGTGGAGAGAAGATGATGGAACACAATATTTTCCTTCTTGGGTGTTTGTTAGAAGGCGATTCCTCTCCTCTTCTTAGTGCAGCCCATGAAATTGGAAATCGTTGTGCACTCCACCTGAGAATGGCTCTCCTCTGTCCATTTGGATTGCTCCTTTGGAAACTCCTATTGCGTAGTCCTCCTCACCCCTGAAATAATTCGGCTTGGAAGAGTCTATCTTGCCTGCTGCTTGTTCAGCAGTTTATCTGGCAGCTCCATGTTCAGTTCTGGTAATATGCAAAACTCTGTATCGGTATTTGATTACGCTATCTCACAAAAAAAGGGAATTTCTAGCCCAAAGAAACTATAATCCAAAATCTGATAGATGAAGAGCAATATTAATACCATAGTGGTATGCTCTATTTTCAAAACTTTGTTTCATGAGTACAAACTGCATTAATCATCCAACATCTTGGCTATGCCTTAACACTATTTTTATTGTTATTATTGAAGAGTGTGTATTTTTCAGAACAGTTATAATAAAAGTATTTCCAATCTTCTTCATAGGAAACACATTCAAAACAACGGATATTGTAACAACATGCACATACCATGTGTGGACATCATTGTCTGTTTCAGTCTGAAGTTTATAAGAGCTTTCCTTCTCTAGTGCCCTCCAAATATCTTAATCCACAAGTTCTGTCATCCCTGTTCCCTTTGCTATTTGTGGATGCTAAACACTGTAATCCAACATCTCTGGGGAAGCTAAAGTTTGGCCTATAATGTTTTAAATATAATGCATTAGAGAGTAGAACTAGTCTTACAACAAAAACAAGATAAAAAATGTTTCCTTCACTCAACCTAAGGGTCTTTGGGGGCTGACAAAAGGGTAATAAAAGGTGGAGGTCTGCATCCAGGGGTAGGCAACCTTGGCTCTTTTATGACTCCTGCACTTCAACTCCCAGAATTCCTGAGCCAGCCGGTTCAGGAATTCTGGGAGTTGAAGTCCACGAGTCATAAAAGAGACAAGGTTGCCTACCCCTGGACTGTATAGCTTGTGTCTGAATACATGATTGAGATGGGACATGAACTATGAGACAAGACACCATGTTGAATCACTGAAAAGTGAAGGGCCAATGACCCTCAGAGTTCAGGTTCATGGTATCTTTTTTGTCTTCTCTAACCAGAGATGCCATTTGTACTTGGTCTATTCTACAAGCAGTTTAGCATTAATATAACTTTAGTCTAAGCAAATATGTATCTTATACCTGTCTCTCAAGGAAATTGGTATGATGTATATATTGGATTTTTATTTGCTACAAGGGATATTGGAAATTTTTTTTAAATAGGTAGATTTTTGTTGATATAAATGGAGATGTTGTGAGAACAAGAAGATCAGAATTAAATTATATACAGCCAAGTATCTCCTGAAGGTTATAGGTTAAGGTTGACCTTGAGGTTAAATGCTCACTGGTCAAATTCGATCTCATTCCTAAGATTTTAAAATACATTTAGATAATGTCATTTTCTGCTGGCAAACTTAACCTTTTTTCTTTTCACAGAACATCTGCTGAAGGAAGACAACAGCTGCACAATGTGGTGAGACCGATGATGCTTAGGCGTCATCTGTCTACAACAGATTGAATGTTGCACATTTTTGGGAGAAGGGCCACTAATGACAACAGTGGGTGGGATTATGTTCTGATGACATCACACAAATACGAAGGAACAGGGTTTAGGGAAGAACTGAAGAACTTGTGAAAAGAAGCTTTTCTCATTTTTAATTGCTTTTTTTTTATTTTATACCCCTTATCCCAGTGGTGGTGAACCTATGGCACGGGTTCCAGAGGCGGCACTCAGAGCCCTCTCTGTGGGCACGCGCGCCGTCGCCCCAGTCCTAGGCCTTCAACTGGGTTTTATAAAACCTTTTCGCTTTAGGCCTCCACCGTGTACAAAAAAAAAAAGTTTCAATCAATCAGTCAATTTCAACTTCTCACGGGGAAAAAAGATCTTGCAAAGTTGAAATTGATTGAACTTTTTAGTCCCACCCAGTCTGCCGTTACCACGGCAGCCACGCCCACCCAATGGGCCACACTCACCCAATGGGCCACACCCAGCTAATGGGCCACACCCACCCAGCACCCGACGATGCGTAAGTGGGTTTTGGGTTGCAGTTTGGGCACTCGGTCTCTAAAAGGTTCGCCATCACTGCCCTATCCTATCGCTCGCGTGCCCTTTTCATGTTGTTTGCCACCCCCCAAGGCATGAAAAACATTGCCTATGTATAAAGGATCCTCTGCGGAAATGTCAGTACCACAAATTCTGGAGAATGTAGAAAAGAGATTGGGGACAGATACAGGCTGCCCAATCCTGATCTAGAAGCATCCACTCATGCTTTTGAGGATCTAATGGGCCAAGACTTTGTTGACCCATCTCTTCCTGTCTAGTTCAGTTTTTAATAGCTTTTGGAAGGCAACAACATGGGGGGGGCTAGAGGGATTTTTCCTGAGGCCGGTCTATAATGAAGTTGCAGCCACTGAAAAACTGTGCCTGGAGGCCTCAGCCTTCTTCGTTTTTGCAGAATTGTGGGGCCATAAACAAGTTCTCTGAGCCAATTCCTTGGAGAAAGGACTGGTGCAGGTATAAAAAAAAAATCCTCCTATGTTACAGTGGAAGATTAAAGAAGCATCCGCCGTTATCTCTGCCTGAAATGAAACTCTTCCACAAAGGGGTAGGGGAGATTATTTGCTTTTCAAACAAACTGAATTGCACCTCTGGAATCTGCATTCCTCTGGAAAAAGAGATTTGGAGAGATGTCACGACCAAAGGTGGGCTGAACGGGAACGAGCGCGAGGCGGGGCAGCCCTAATTCCGCCGGGAGTGAATTCCTTCCACAGGCGGCAGTTTGGGGTGGGACGGGGCTTCTTCAACTGGGGAGATGAAAAAGAAACATCTGTCGCCGTGGTTCGGGCAAGAAAAGGGCGTCGATCTTCCCCAGAGGTTCCATCCAAAGCGTGAAATCGTCCCCTCCCCTCCCGCGCTTAGACAATGCCCGGGCGCGTGGCCTCCGCTCTTTCCCCCAGGCTGGCGGAGAAAGGAAAACCTCCTTCCCACCCGCTGAATATTCATCGCTCTTTTGCATGGCTGCCCCCACCTCCCGACGGCCATTTGTAGCCGAAGCGGGGGCTGCTGTCGCTTTCACTCTGTGCGAGGCCGCCGCGCAGGAGAGGAGGAGGAGGAGGAGGAGGAGGAGTCTGGAGCCGCCTTCGAGTCGCGGACTCGGCTTCTTCGCCCCTCCTTTCGCTACTGTTCGCTCGACGCTCAGAAGCGGCTGGGCCTGCGGTTCTCGCGGCTGGCAAGCGGCGCCCAGCGAATCCACTGCCCGGGCACAGAAGGAGCCGCGAGACCCGGCAGCGCTGCGCCTCGCTCGCCTCTCCTAGCCTGGGCTCTTCCTCGATGGCCGCGGGCTGCAGGGACGGCCCGGGGCAGGAAAAGTACCGGCTGGTCGTGGTGGGCGGCGGCGGAGTGGGCAAGTCTGCGCTCACTATCCAGTTCATCCAGGTGAGAGGCCCGGAATGGGGCGGCGGCGGCGGCGGTGTCAGTTTTCTCGTCTTCCTCGGCGCTCTGCTAAGGGTGGGGACCAGCGGAACGGCCAGGCGCCCGGAGCCCCTTCCTCTTCGTCTGTCCTGGCTTCGCTGCTGGAGAGGGTGGGTGGGTGGGCGCCTCCTCGGGAGGTGCCCTCGCCCCATAGGGAGAGCCAGCGCGCGCTCCGGGGAGAGGCTTCGAGGCCTGGAGGGGCCCTTCTCTGCTTGGAAGCGGGAGAAACCTGGCGCCTAACCTCGGGAATGCTCTGTCTGGAGGCCGAGGGTAGTCTGCCTGGGCGCCTTTTTTTGTCTAGGAGGTATCCGACCTTCGCTGCCGGCTTTTGCGGGACTGACGGGAGCTCCAGGCTGGGTTGAGCCGAGCGCCTTGTAAGCCCATAATTTGTCCCATCGCTGTTGTGTGCAGCCGAGCTCCAGCTTTCTGGGCGCAGCACCGCTTCGCTCCCTTCCTTAGCCGTAAGGTCCGCGGAAGCCGGAGTTGCAGGCTGGTCGCTTCTGGGTGCGACGAAAGCGGGACTTCTCCGGTGCCTTTCAACAGGTTCCCTCGATCGCTCTCCGGAACCCAGCAGCGTCCGGCCGCCCTCGTTGTGTTTTATCGTTTATTTCAGTTGCTTTTATCCCGCTTCGATCCATTCCGATCCTCTGCTCGCATCATGGCTGACCCAACACCGTGCAATACTTCCACGGCGCTACCCGATGTTTAAACTCCATAAAGTTTACGATCTTTTCCGGTTAATTTCTTTGATCGAAAACGCTGCGCAGCGGCTTTTCCATAAGGACGGTGTCATCTGTTACTTTAACCTAATGCGCCGTCTAAACTTGTTTCCTTTTTGCTAACCGCTGCCCTTCGTGTTAACTATATTGTGGGGAGGGGGACTGTGTCCCCTCACCCGCTTCCCGACAAGCTTTTGTGAAACTTTAATCTTGGGTCTTGGAGCAGATGAAGACTGTTACAACTGAGCAAGCCTGAATAGGAAACGCAAATCTGGCTGAAGGCATTCTTAAAGGGAAGGAGGCTCCAGTTTGTAACAGCTGTTAGTCTCTTATTTAGCACCCTTTTTGGATTCCTCTTTCTTTACTCTGTGGTCATTTTAAAAACTTGTTCTAAGGGAAGCCGGAGCCTTTATCCTGTTCTGGAGGTGGGGGAAATATTTGATAAACAATTTATTTTTAAAAGTTTTGCATTGGCCTTAGATAGCATGTCATAAAGCCTGCAAACTGTTGCTGCGTTTTAAGACAATAAGCTTATATATTCTTTCCATGGAATCCACCCAACTGAACACATTGTTACTTGCATTTAAACCTAAGCATGCCCAGAATTGAGTTGTTACTGTATCTGGTGACTCTTGAGTTCTGGCTCTCTACTGATGTCATTTTGGATGCCAGACTAATAAAGCTGAAAATGAAAGCCCAGGCAGCATCATAAAAGTATCCATTTACATTTGAGTCCTGGTTTGAATTAAAGGACTGCTTATGGCTATCCACGCATACTGCTGGATTTGTTTATCACGCTGAATGTTTGCTGTCTTCCATTGTTGTCATGTGGCAGGCAAAGATCCGAATAGTTTGGCATCTCTGAAATACTGGGATTAGAATTATTATAATCCTATTTTGTTAATCTTATCAGCGGATCTTTACCGATGGACGGAGATAATTAGTTTATCCCTGCATGGCTGAAGCTATAGTTCACATTCAGGCAGGCTGTGTTTAGATGGTGCTGTCTGGATGCTGACTATGGCTAGATAGTTTTAATGTACAGAAGGATCGCCTTGATAATCTTTTGTAGCGCAGATTGATTGATGTGGCATTGTAAAGCTGCACGGTGGAAGCTTTTGTGAGCTTAGGATCTGGCCTGCTAAGCAGGCTTTCATCTCGTGAGGCCCCAAAGGCAGAAATACATAGAAGGGAAGCGGTGCTTCATTTGTCCTCAGCAGAGTGATTCTGTATAGAGATCAGTGAGTAGCAATGGCAAGAGATTAGCAAGGGATTTAAACCAGGGTGAGCCCCTGTCTGCGCCTACTGTACATGGTTGCCTCTAAGAGTTTTCGAAGCTCTTAAAACTGAAAGATTACTGTAGGTTTGAAGGCCAAAAAGAACCTTTTGCTCTATTACACACTGTGTTATATGACACGTAGTTTGTTTTAATGTACATTTCCTCATCCAGTGAGAAGAATGTAGGTGCAATCAGTTCCAAATTTGCAGGTATATTCAGAGCTGCCATCTGCTTGCTGTGCCAACTGTCCATCCCGTTCTTTCATTATTGCTCTTAGGTGTTGTGCTTTGATGGATGCTGCAAACCCATCAAAGCAATCTTTTTTTTCCCCTCCCTCCGCTGAGAACCTACCTGAGGAGCTCATCCTGCTTGTCTTCTTTTGTGCCAGCAGCCAAAACCATCTGCCTTCTTCCATGCCACCTTAAGCAAGCTGGATGCACACTTGGTTGCTTCTTTGCTAATCTACCACAGCAAGTTTTCCTGTTTCTCTGAAAAGAAATATTTGGTTTCTTACCATGGAAGTTTAGAAACACAGGAAACTATGATAGGATAAAGGGGCAACCCGAGTCCTGAAATAAATATGCTTCAATTAATTTTAGATAAAAGCGGAGGTGTACCATCTCTTCTGTCACTGAATTTGCTTGGGGATGGTGTATTTTTAGGATATACTCTTAAGCCTGCAAATAGAAAAAAACTAGTTTATGGGGGAGGGTTCTGGAGAGAAACCAAGATAGAATCCTCTTGATACATAGTATTCCATGTGATATTTCATTTTCTTGTTTGGTTGCATATATTTAGTTTTACATTTGGTCATAAAAGACCTAAGCTATATTTGAAGCAGAATTCTAGAATCAAGTTGTGTGATTTACTATCTGAGAAACAGATCACAAAATTATTATTTAGTCAAGTTTCTTTGGCTCAGCATCATCAAAATAAAATACCTAGGGATCTACAGTACATCCTCTCCTCTCCTGCCCAACCCTCCTCTCTCCTCTCCTCCCCACCCTTCACCCTCCCCTTTACTGGAATCAAGGTATATGTTTGATTCGGTCTTATCTTCTGTTCCATTGAAATGTCTAATCTGCTATCAGCATTTATTAAGGTACATGTGACTCCAGATAGTTGTTAATAACTGAATAGGTTATGTTTGCCAAATTAATAATTGACTTTAAATTACCTAAGAAGATGGGAAGATGTATTTTACTAGATAAACTTTACCCAGTTGGGACTATACTGAACAGTTTTCTTTCTGGATAAAATTGTTTGTTCTTCTTTCATTGTTACATCTGAATGATAAGCAGACTTGTTCTTATTGGGCTTCAGTACACATCTCTTGTCAGCTGTGCAGACTTTGCAAAAATTTCTTTTAGGCAAAGATCACTGGTTTCAAATTTGCTTTGTCTTACTTTAGAAAGTTAATGCTGTTGACAACATTTGCTGTCTAGACTTGAGCTTAGTTTACTTCATTGATTTTATCGTTGACATAATTTTAGCAACACATCATTGAAATGGAAGGAGTCATTCCATGTGCCGTATCTTTTGGTGTGCGGCAGGTCAGTTGCTGCTTCCACTGGGAAGCAAGTAGAGAGAATACAGTTCAGGCATTTATTGGAGGAGTTTCAGCATCAATTAAATATTGAGCCCCATGAGCAGATTTGAGTCTGGACACTGTTCTGAAGATGTGTGGCACGCTGCAGTTGTGCCCAATTTTGTAAAATCTGACTATAGTGTGGCGTGGCTTATGAAGAACAACACAGAAATCTGTAATGACTATATATAATATAGACTGTGTAGCACATTGTATACAGAGGCAAAAAGGCACTTTAGAACGCACAGGGATGCATACCGTTTGCAACTTCTTAAAGCAAAGATGGTTTTTCCAGAAATTGCAGGGCAGCTACAGAGGTGAGTTGCATCATCATGGAGAAAGATACAGTTAGCTTAATGAGTTGCAGGCATATGCCAGGTTGGTGCCCTCATATTTTCTGTTTTGGCCTTGAATCTAAAGTCTGTATTCGTGTCAGAAGCACATACAAAGCTAATCACAGCCCGAATATATAACTAAAGTAAATGTTTTGAATATATTTACACCGTTTCTATGATATCTTGGTTAAATTTCTTTCTTGCTATAGAAATTTAATTGCTCAGTTGTGTTTATAAAAGGCAACCCAGGTCTTTTAGATGGAGACTAAATAAAATGCTGCTACAAAAAAGCAATACTGGAGGATTATAAAAAGAAATTAAAATATTTTTTTAACGATAATATAGGCAAAGGCATTAAGAATGGTTTAGGATACAAATAAGCTTTTATTGGAAGTTATTTTATACAATAAATTACAGTAAATTCAAGAAGAATTAAAGAAATTCCTCAAGAAGATTAATATTTCCTAGCAGTTTAAGCTGTTACAATGCCAGTTAGTTATATTAACAGTAAGAGAAATGGAAATAAAAATGAATTATGCAAAACAAACAGATTTTGAATTTGCTATAGTCAACCAGGGTATTGGTTGGCATATAAATTATGAAAAGAAAAAAGAAAGAAAATGATATTGAAATTACAAGAGGGAGATACTGTATTAGTAATATAACCATACAGAAAGCATGTTATCAATATTATTCTAATTTGTATAAAGAAAGTGACATGTCTTTAGAGAAAATAGATGAATATTCAAAGTTTACTGAAGATTGCAGAGGAATAGAGACAAATTATGAATAGGCATATAACAATAACACAAGTTTCTGAAACTGTAAAAAAGATTAAACCAGGAAAGATGCCCGGACTCGACCCACTATCAGGTATTTATTACAGATGTCGTAAGGATAAACTTTTACAATCTCTACAAGACACAATGAATTCTATCTTACAGAGAGGAAAGGTGCCGACACTTGGAAAGAAGCTAATATAGCATTAATACCTAAAGAGGGACAAGATTGGAATTTAACAAAAAACTATAGTTTGATATCACTATTGAATAATGATTATAAGTTGTTCATGATTCTAGCTGATAGATTGAAAATAATTATGCAAGATTTCATTCATGAGGATCAGTGTGGGTTGTTTTTTTTTTTTTTACCTAAAAGATAATTAAAAACAGTGTTAGAAATGTGTTGGACATTTTGGAATACTTAGAGCAACCTAATGAAAAACAAGCCACACTAATCTTCTTGGATGCAGAAAAGGCCTTTGACAATTTGAACTAGCCTTTTTTTTTTGTTCAAGGTATTGGAAGATGTGAATTTTGGTGTACTTCTTACCATGCTTGGTGGACTTGTAAAAAAGCCAGAAAATTTTGGATTCAGATACATACACTAATGCAGAGCACTTTAAAAAATAATATGCAATTGAAACCGAAGGCTTTCTATTTCGTACTGATAGCTGAACAGTTCTAAAAAAAGTCATGGAACTTTGGTTTTATGCATGACAATTGCGGTGAGATTATGGAAAGATTTGGAATTATCCACAATGGAGGAACGGATGGTGAAGATGATGGAATTTGTGGAAAATGGCCAAGCTGACTTAGTTGATTAAACAGAAGACTTTATCTACATCTATTGCTGACTGGAAAACCCTCAGGGACTTTTTACATGAAGGGGGGGGGGGAATGAACTTACGATTTATGGTTTTGATGATTAGATAGGGTAGATTATAGAAAAAAAACCCCTGAGTAATACTGCAATCATAGAGCAAGAGGTAAATTTATTACTGTATTTATAACTGCTGTGAAGAAAATTGGAAGCTACCTCTTTGTGTTTTCTTTGCTTCTGGACCCTTACCTTTTTCTTGCTTTATATTAATTTCTGTTCTTTTTTATTTTCTTTCATAAAAGTTTTAATGAAATTATATTAAAAAAGAAATTTAATTGCTCAGTAGCAATTAAAAATATGGGAAAATGTGTGATAACTGAGCCAGGTCTGAACAGTAACTTCATGACAGTGGCAGAGAATTCTAGATCAAAGTTAGTGTGTTAATAGTCTTCTTAATTATGCCAACTATTTCCACAATCCATTCATTGTCTCCGCACAAAACCCTTCATAATTGACATAGAAACACAATAAAACATTCATTTAATTTTAGCAATAAAATGGGGTCTTTTTAAAGGCTAAATAAAGTTATTGCTATTATATAAACCAGCCCCAGTTCTATTCTGAACAACTGGGGGTGGGAAGGAGAATTGCTATCATCTTTTTGGCAGGGAAAGAATGAACTGATTGTACGAGAGTTCTTAGGAATGTCTAAAATTAAGTAGTATTAGATGCATGTTACAGTCTCTTTAACAGTGCAAGGACTGTTTGCCATATCTCTGTTATTCAATGCGGGGATAGATGAAGTGTTTTCAGTCTATGAATTCTTGCACTATTTCAAACTTAAACAGCTTTGTTTTCGTTTATTATGCTGCTGTGCTCATAATACTGCTCTCCTTTGTTTTCAACTTATACTGGCCATCCTGAATCAAAGTCCCCCTCCTTTTGTGATGGACTAGATCAAGATACGTTTGCTGTGTAGCTTGATTAAGCAACAGTAGCAGGGAGACATATTTAAAGGACTGTTTCAGAGTGGCAAACAGTAGTGTTTACAATGGGATCAGCTTTAAATCAGGAGCAAGACTATTCTCCAAGTGTGCACACCAACATAGTCACCAGACACAATGGGAAGAGCAATAACACAAGAGATATTATGATATGTTAACTTGCTTGGATTGTTGTCTTTTGTTTTTTTTAATGTCATTTCAGTCATTAATTCTAATTAGGAATTGTAAATGGACTATTGACTGATGAGGAAATACAGAAAAAAATAATTTTCTGGATGTAAGTAATCCTTATTCTTTTCCGCTTCCAAACAAAACATCAATAACAGTCAAATATGCCCCAGTTTGGATATCTGAAAAAAAAAAAGCTACATTAAACATGGGAAAGATAAGATTAGTTATTTCAGCGGGGAGATGAGGATGGGGACAAAGCAGTTTATATGCTGAACTCGTTGAAGAATCTGATCTTAGCCAATTGCTTGGAAAAGTGACCTGAATAAATTGCTTTTGCCTGAAATAAGGTAGAAATGAGCTCCTTTGTGATTTACTATATAACAAGAGCAGCTGCTGTCACGGAGCTTTCCCCAGCTGTCACACGCCAGCCTTTCACAGTATAACTCTGCATTATCTTCCAATTTAACCCTCTTAACATTTGTGCTTCTCTGCTTAGAACAGGGGTAGGCAACCTTGGCTCTTTTATGACTCGTGGACTTCAACTCCCAGAATTCCTGAGCCAGCAAGGCTGGCTCAGGAATTCTGGGAGTTGAAGTCCACGAGTCATAAAAGAGCCAAGGTTGCCTACCCCTGGCTTAGAAGAACGGAGTGTAGTGGAATTACTGCATCTGTAGACTACTAAAACTCCCCGTATTTGTCTGTCTGTAACCTTCAGTTAGCCAAAATGGTGCAACAATTTGACCCAATGTATCTCAAGCAGCTAACTTAAAGAACATGTACAAAACTCAAGACTCACTACTCTAGTGGAATTGAAATTTCAAAGATCTTCAGACCAGTTGTGTTGGCCAAGTTGTGGCTGCTGCAGTGCTGCCATTCCGCCACAGTCAGATGCAGTCATGTGATAGTGATTTCCAATGCTTCCTGCCAGCTTCCCACAAGCAAAGTAAAAGGGAAAACTGGCAGAAAATTGGAAATTGCTTTTGCTCCCACTGATTTTTTTTTTTTTTTTGCCCTCCTGACAAAGTAATACCAGTACCATTCAGAAAAAAAAAAAAGTTAATTCTGGTCATATCACACTGCACTACCTTTTTCTCAAAGGTCATAAGTTGTCTAGTAGTTTTTTTAAACCTATTAACAGCAACTTACTTTTTACTTATTTTACACACAAAATTTGAAGAGCAGTCTTAAGTTTTTCCCATAAACACATACGTTACTATATGTTTCATCTTTTTAACAATCTAAAGGTAATTGATTTAATTTCATAAGTATTCTAGCTTATTTTAGTGGGGATATGGTTATGTAATTGCAGCAAACCTGCCTTTGCCAGCATTAAGTTCATTCTCAGAATATGGAAGGCGAAGATCTTTATTATGGGGGTAGGACAGCATAATTCAGAATAAGCCACTATTCATTAAACTTTTGGAGAGTTGATAATTTATGTGGATGGTTCATAATATAAATAAAGTGATGTGCAAAAAATGGGGTAATAGAAGTTTAAGGATGTTGTATATCTTAGATATTTTCCTTTTTTGCCTGTTGTCCATTAAAAAACAATTGTTTACAGTTTCATTCAATATTTTGGATTGCATATTTGACAAACAGCCTATTGGGATCCTTAAATTAAAAGAACACATTTCATGGGCAATCAGAATCCCAAAATTGTATAATACAGCCGTTTATCCATGGTCTTATTATTGTCCTATATTTTATACTTTGATTTTTTTTACTTTATCTGAATTCTGAACACATTAATTTGCTGTACACATTAACTTAAATAGCACCATATTTCCCAATATGAATAGATTTTAGTGAAATTACAGGATATGCCAATTTAAAATTTTTTTAAAGTCAAGCTCCAAAAGTGGCTTGTTTTTTTCTTAGTAAAATTGCTTTTCCAAGCAGGAAAAAAAGAATGCTTATTCCTCTTACATCCCCAATCCTAATAGATATGACTATTTTTTTTTAAAAAAAATCATTTTTGTTGCAGTTATATTTTTGATTTCACAACAGCTTCTGACCGGTACTTTGATAATCTGTGCTCACTTTTCTCCATTAAAATAGGAATTTAAAATACTAAAACATTACATAATGTGTATGTAGTGGTGATGGGGAGACAACAGAAACTGGTACCTCTATATCACACTGAAATTGTAAAACTCTTAAATGGATAAATATATCGAGAAAGAAACCACTTGAAGCTGAGAAATGTTTTATTGTCAATATTTCGATAAGGCTGATGCAAGTACATTAACAACTGCAACAAATATAGAAATAATGGAGATACACTTTGACATTTAGGATTTCTAAGAGATATACAAATAGATAGGAGGAAACAATTTTATTTTGGGGAGAATTGATAACTAAGTATTGATATTGGGTGTTGAAAATGCTTAATTTTCAACAATTTAAAACCAGGAGACTGACTGTTTTTCATTGGGCTGGTATTTAAGCTGTTTTTGAGGTTTTTACACTTTTCTTTCTGGATGTGTTTGGTAGGGTAGAATAAAGGAAGTGGTGAACAAAGTGTTTAAGACCTGACTTTACCAAAAAGAAAAAAAAGAAGAACCACATACCCTAAAGTAGAATGTGAATGTATGATATACGCTCTTAAAATAACACTGTGGCAAATGGCTTAATAAATAAAATCATACACACATTTGTATACACAGGTTTGTATCTCACATGTTCATTCTCTCTCTCTCTCTCTCTCTCTCTCTCTCTCTCTCTCTCTCTCTCTCTCTCNCTCTCTCTCTCTCACACACACACAGCATACAGATTCAGCTACTACTATTTAAAGGCCACTATAAAGACTACAATTTTATGAACATTTTGACAGTGAAAAAGTGAATAATAAGCAGTTCCCTTTTCATCTAATTGAAAAAAAATATGCAAAAATGCAGAGTAAATTCTAAATTTATCAAAGTAATTTTTCAAAACATTATAATACAAAGATCACATATTTTATATAATTTCTGGAAGAATAAATTGGCATATAATTTATTTCTGTTAGCTGATTTGGAAAGTAATGAAGGGTGAATTGCCTGTGCTAACCTGATGCAAATTTGACAGTTCAAAGAGTCACATATCACAGGGATAGGATATCAAAATACACCCAAAAATCTGGTTCAGCTTATCCAGGGATAGGCTTATCTGTGAATATATATGCGTATACTTTTTAAAGTATCTATATTTCTTATCTATATTCAAGGATAAACTGACCCTTGAACCAAAATACCCCTCCCCCAAAATAAAAAAATTGCAAGTTGGCTTATCTGCGAGTGGAGCATTTTTCATATTTTGGATGACAAATTGAGGTTGGCTTATCTGCGGATGGGCTTATATGCAAGTATGTATGGTAAATAACCGAAGGAGAGCCACAACTACATCTTTCCCCATCAGACATGGCATGTAATGCACTCTAGTAGCCACAGGGACTTTCTTGAAAGAACTCCATTTAATGCATGTTAGGCATGTGATATTTGACCTACAAAAATCCAGATGGCATCAGAGGGAAACTACCATCAATATTTCATGTCAAGTTGTAACTTGGATGTTTGCAACCCCAATGCAGGAGCCTTATCTAAGGGCTGCGCATTATTGCAAAGTCTGTTCACTTCAGGACTTTTTCAGATAATAGTGTTTATCCTCATGGAACCACAGCATTTATCCAAATAGAGGAGGCCAGCTGTCACAGTACTTTTAACAATTTGGTTTTGTGGCCTATAATTACTGCAAACCTGCTGTTAGATAGGACAGTAGAAAAACAATCTTTTCCTTAAGAGAAGTGGGGAAGGAGTCTGATTTGAAAAGAGGTTGGGTTCCAGTCATATTGAGTAAGATTTAATCCTAAATCTTCGCAGTGTGAAAGAAGCTGAATTTCCTCATAATATGTTAAAATACTTTTCTGAAATACAACCATAATTATCTATTCCCTTTTGTGGAACTTTAAAAAAAAAAGAACTTTTGAATATGTCATGGCTAAAAGATGTACCACAAAGAAGTATTTACCACAAACACCAGCACGCTTATAGGAATTTTGTGATGGTCAGTTAGGGTAGAAGAAAATGCCATAAAAATGGCTCATCAGATAGAAATGCCAAAGCAACATTAAATGATAACTTGATAGTCTGAATCACTGGATCCAAATATGAGGTACATAAGGCACTTCAGAAATGTAGGATGATGATAATGTGCCATCATCTGAGCAACCACATATATAGATTTCCTCCATGACGATCTGTCCATAACCTGGTCTTTCAGGTCTTCAAATAATGTACTCATTGCCATTGTAACTGAGTCCATCCACCTTACTGCAGAGGTCCTCTTCTCTTTCCTTCCATAGGAATGCAGGACCTTTATATAAAATCAAAATTTGGGGGTTTACAGTTCCACAACATTTGGAGAGAAATGGGTTACAGAACGTTAATAACTGATATACCTTGAGATAAAGCCTGTTCCTTCTGCCTCAGTTTGAGCTACCAAATGGCACATTGACTTACCACAGAGTGGAAGTGGCAAATTTTCTTACTAAGAGACTGGATTCTATAAGCTGTGAGCAAATTAATTTTCTGTTCATTGCACAAAGCCTTCCTGTTCTCTACAAAACAGCTTTTGAGGGCATTTTCAAGAGTAATATGTGGCAGGATTACATAGGTTTATTATCAAATCCTTGGATAATATTAGCATCATTTATTATCCTTATCATGAAAAAACATATGAAAGTGGTTTGCAGACATTGTTTCTTGTCAAACAATACAGAAAGCTTCCATGTAAGCTTCTCTAAGGACATAAATGCAAGCTTTGTGAGTAGGGGGTACTTTCTAATTCAAGGATCATTTGTGACAGGATAAGGATCTTGAAATAAATTAATAACCGGACTATATGAGCTAAGCTTATTTTATGAAGCATCTTGTCTTCTTTAAAACTAGCAACCCAGCAAAATAGGAGTGAGATGTATTGTCTCCTTAAAACCTTTTTCTGGAGTTCAGAAACTGATATAATGCTCCAATGCACAAAATTGCAATTTAGTGAATTCTTTTTATTTGCCAAAAAAAGGCAAAAAAGCTTTTATTTTGCAAATAAAAAGAAAGTGGCTTAAGAACTCAAATTGCTTGACAGAAATACTGCATACGCATCCTGTATATCCTTTTATTTTTTTAAAAAACAAAGCAACCTCAAATACTTATATAGAAAGTAAAAATGCTAAAAATGTAGTTGGGAAGAACTACATTTCACATACCAATTTTTTTCTTGTGTCAAGTTTGCTTTAAAATTACTTTTAATAAAATAGTTTAAGTTCTAGTTTCAACTTACATATAGCCAGTTAGGAAGCTCCTCTGTGATAACACTTAGCTGCCCAAGAAATTTATTTAAGCTTGCAAGCCATTGATATCTTAAGTCTGCTCTTTTCTTCTTTACTCTCAGCTATTAATATTTTCCTCTTCCCTTCCCTCCCCTCCATTTATTTTACTCTAAATCAAGTTAGTATGTTCCAAATGTGCTTAGGAAGTCAAAATACCATTGAGTTGGTTCCACTGGTGATGAAACTTATAAAACAGATATTCTGCTTTAAATAGTCACCTTCTCCAATTTAGAAGCTTGATTTGTTTTGATGCTTGGATCTGAAATGGGAATAAGTAAATAGTGTTTGGGGAAATTTCAACTATCAGTTCATTTTTATGAGAGTGGAATGGAATTCATATGACAGTTATATTTCTATGCTCGGGTGAGGTTTGGCAAGCTTCATAGGATTAAGAAAAATCATTATCTTAAAAAATGAGGATGCCCCTTCTGAATGCAATGGAGCTGATTGTCAGAAGTTAAAGTATAAAAGAGTAACACAATGGTCTTTTCTATAAAATAATTTGTGTGGAAATGTAAATTATAAAATGGTATTAAACTACTTTTTAGGATATAAGGCTGCATGACTATTGCTTAAAATAAATGGTAGAATTAATTTTTTTCCTCAGTCCTCAGCCTTGCAAAACTGGACCTTTATGGTAGTTCAAAACAGAATGCTTCCAATTCACCTCCATAAAGGTGGATTTAATTCTAAATTCTACTCTGAATTACATTGTTCCATCCTTACAATCTGGGCATTGAGTGAGTCTATTGCAAACCCCTATCAAACATTAATCAACT
>NW_015388291.1:328440-331435 GCF_001527695.2 Protobothrops mucrosquamatus
AATGGTAGAATTAATTTTTTTCCTCAGTCCTCAGCCTTGCAAAACTGGACCTTTATGGTAGTTCAAAACAGAATGCTTCCAATTCACCTCCATAAAGGTGGATTTAATTCTAAATTCTACTCTGAATTACATTGTTCCATCCTTACAATCTGGGCATTGAGTGAGTCTATTGCAAACCCCTATCAAACATTAATCAACTGCAGCATAGGGCAGGGGTCTTCAAACTTGCCCTTTTATGACTTGTGGACTTCAACTCCCAGAATTCCTCAGCCACAAGTCATAAAAGGGCCAAGTTTGAAGACTTCTGGCATAGGGCTTGTAGACAGTCTTACTCTCATTAGCAAAGCTTGTTCTGTTGTTAGATCTTATTATGTTATGTATAAATGTATTTATCTTTGTATTTGGCTAGATGTAAGAATCCATTTTTGTTATACTTATTTACAATACTTAGCTGACGTTAGCTGATCTCAGAAGCATTGGCTGATCTCAGAGACTAAGTAGGTTTTACCTTGGTTAGTACTTGGGTGGGAAACCACCTAGGAATTCCAGGACTGACAGCTAGACAGGGAAGTTGAAACTAAGCTTGATAGTGGTATTCACTTCCATAGTGAATGGTCACCAGGAATTGAATTAGATTTCAGGGTGTTTTAATTCATGGAATTACTGTTTTTCTACAGCCTGGAATTAATGATCCAAAAGATTTACGTAACTGTGAGAGATGGAAATTGGTATTTGTTAGCAGATGATTCTTATTTGTTTCAAATAAGTCCAAACTTAGAGTCTTCAGTATGTACCTTCTTAAATATGCAGGTTACCCTTCATTTTATGTTGCAAACATGGAAGCTTTATGACCATGAAATCCAAAACTTAAGAATCCTGCTGAGAACAATTGTGGTATTTGGTCTGCTTTTCTTTCCCATTCAGATGGCCAACATTGCTTCATTGTTATCGCTGTTTTAGAAGGCAGCTTATTTGTAACCTGAGAACAACTGTTATGCAAAGAACGAGGCATGAAAATTAGTTGGGATGAAAGATATCAAGGGGAAGCACCTTTTTTGGAAAACCCCTGCAGTTAGTGCATATGTGAGTTTGTACCTAAGTGTGTATATTCTTATTTATTTATATTTAAACGATCTGAATTTTATTTTGATTTTATGGTACATGTTTTCTCATGCAGCCTTGAATTAAAGATCAACTCCTGGTGACTTCACAGATACATCCAAGTAGATTTGTTTGCAATAGTATGGAAGTGGTTTGCCATTGCTTTCTTCAGAATTATTTCCCCCCCCCCAAGTTCCTTTTCTGGCCTATAGACTCTATGTTCCCCAAATTCATGTTTTGGAAAAGCAAGTTTCTTATTCTTAATTAGTGTTCAAAGATCTAATGTTATTTCTTTTTTGTTGTAGATCTTGTAGATATATTTGCTATTCTGCCCCACTGCGTTGCACTTAGCATGGTTGCGAAATAGTGTGTGCCTTCTAGTGAGTGTTGGCTCCTGGTGACTGTCTGGCAAGTCCTTACAGCTTTTTTGGTGAGGCTTGGGACTCCTGATTTCTACTCTGATGCCTGAATTACTACACCAATAGAAGTTATTTTAAATTTGGGGGGTAGGGGGTAGGGGTAGATGGAAATTATTGCTATATTTGTCTTGCTTCAATGTTGCCCCTCAGTAAATTGGGTGGTGGGCATGATTAGTCAAGTATTTTGCCCTGATGTAAATTAATGATTAACATTGTTCCAACATCTAAACAGTGTCCAATCGGATTTGCTGATCTAATCATTAGCAGCTAAAGATTAACCCAGCTGTCTTATGTATGTGCTGTATGTGAAAACAGTGATGTTATCTGGAGTATGACTACCTTTTTCTCTTTACCTTTGGGACATGATACGCAATGGGCAGGAATTTCCCAGTCTAATGTGAGGTACTTTGAATATATTCTTCTCATGTTCTTTGCTTGATCTAGGGCAGGGGTAGGCAACCTTGGCTCTTTTATGACTTCTGGACTCCCAGAATTTCTGAGTCAGCATGGCTGGTTCAGGAATTCTGGGAGTTGAAGTCCACGAGTCATAAAAGAGCCAAGGTTGCCTACCCCTGATCTAGGGCTATCATATCTGAGTTTGGAAAATAGCCATTTCATCCCTAGATGGCAGCAAAAAAGAGAGAGTTCATATTTTTTGCTGCTATCTAGTGGTGAAATTGATTTTTGCAGCTTAGATATGGGATAAATAGGTCTAGCGCAGGGGTCCCCAACCCCTGGTCCATGGACCAATACCGGGCTGCAGCATGCCAGCAACCGGTCCACACAAACAAGCAAAGCCCCATCTGTGGGATGCAGGCAACACACAAAACCACGCCCCCTCCGGTCCACGGAAAAACCTCTCTCCACAGATCCTGTCCCTGGTGCCCAAAAGGTTGGGGACCTCTGGTCTAGCGAACCAAATTAGGAGAATATATTCAAAGTATTCAACCTTAAACAATCTGTGAATGATGCAGTGTATATAAGTCCAGCCTAATCATTTAGCAGCAAAAATATCAACCTCACAAAAAAACTGCATAGTTTCTGTTCTATCCCAGCCTATTGCCGTCCTTGTTAGAGGCACAAGGACCAAACCCCTGCTGATACTATAGGCTGGAGACTTTAAAACAAAACAAAATCCCTTTTATTTGGGTGCCAAACCTGTCAATAAGTCCAAAACACAAACAGCAAAACTCAAGTCCAAAGGAAGGAAATAGTCCACAGGAACATGTTGCAAACAAGACGAACAGACCAGGATTCCAAGAAGCACTTTGCAAATGGTTGCCTTCAGCAACCAGCAACGCCCACACCTCCCCTTTTTATACAGCAGTCCCAGGGCGTTGCCTCTCATTGCCTTCTCCTTTTACTTTGGAGTTGTCGCATTGACTGCTGTTGTTTTTCTCTCGCTACCTGACGACGTCTGCGAGCATCAATTAGCAAATCCAGGTGTGAGCCTTCCGAATCTGACTCATGCTCCT
>NW_015388291.1:332185-334606 GCF_001527695.2 Protobothrops mucrosquamatus
GTGAGCCTTCCGAATCTGACTCATGCTCCTCACACAGCTGAGCTTCATCAGAAACACGACTGGAGGGGCCAGGCTCTTCATCAAGCCGTGAGTCCTGTAATTCATCAGAGCCTCCCTCTGACCCTGACGGCCCCTCAAAGGCCTCCTCCACCTCCTCCTCAGATTCCTCAGACTCAGCTGTTGGGAACACAGGCTGGCATGGAATCACAACAGTTTCATTGCCATTCAGAAAAGGATCTCTAACTCCTCCAAAGTTTTAAGATACTATGTTCTCCAGCATGTAAGGAATGTAGAATCCACGCATGGGTTTTAGAAGTCCTCTAGCCCAATTAGACCAATCAAAGTTGCCACGCCCCTGCTGGGCCAGACCATGCCCCAGTTTCTTTTTGGTCTCAGCCCAGAAGAGATGTGGTACTTTGGCTCCCAGAATAGATTTAGGAGGACAGGTAGTATTTGCCTTAACTCATTGCGTGGATTCTTCGTTCCTTTTCGTCAGATAGACAGTGCTGGGCTCAGCGCTGAACTAGCTGGCAAATTAGCTTTCTTTTCCTTGCCCTCGGCAAATTTCACCCGCTGATCAGCTGATCGTTGCGATCACTGCTTCCTGCGCAGCGCGACGATTGGATTCTTTTGCTTATAGCCTTTCCTGGTTCCTTTTTTTGTTGATTCTGTCCGATCCTTTCTTCTGCTGTGTCTCACAGAATTCCAGACTTCGTTTTTTAGTACTCGCCTTCTGCTTTCCTTTCATGGACCGTCGCGGATGCCATTTTGAGGCTCGCCGCACGATCATTCCTTTTCCCAGCTAATTTTCGTTACTCTTTGCCGGTTACTTTCCGCGGTCAGCGTGGGCAGTCAGGGCAGTTTGGAACCTTCTCCCTATAATTTTTGACCGGCGAGGGACAGTGCTCCTCACTCTTGTTGGGGGTATAGGGGCTCCTATATCCCTCATTGTGTTCCAGGCCCTGCTTCTCCATTATCGTGGACACCATTTTAGGCCACCACATGGCTGATGAAGGGAATTTCAGATTTCATTTTTCTCCTGTTTCATCTTTCCTCTGCATCATAGAGGTTTATTTACCATTGATCAGTTGTTATCTGTATTTTTCCTTTGGGCATACAGTGTTAAGCACCTTCCACATTCCTGCCTGCTAGATTGTTCTAACTAT
Organism: Protobothrops mucrosquamatus; assembly: GCF_001527695.2. Lineage (NCBI taxonomy): Eukaryota > Metazoa > Chordata > Lepidosauria > Squamata > Viperidae > Protobothrops > Protobothrops mucrosquamatus. The sequence continues at coordinate 333,352 of NW_015388291.1, forward strand.
TGAGATACAATAAATTGGGCTGTTTCTTTCCTTGCCTGTTCCGCTGTCTGCATCTAGTGGTCTGGCAATTGCTGTCCTAGCCACCACTAGGTGAGACACGAGGGTCCCCCGTTGCAAAATAATAATAATAATAATAATAATAATAATAATAATAATAATAATAATAATAATAATAATAATAATAATAATAATAATAATAATAAATCAATTGGTTATAATACTATTAACCAAGGACACTGAACAATTGAAAGGGGAGAGGACAGCTGCCTTACATTGCGCAGTGTGACTCCGCGCTTAACAGCGGGCCGGACTTCACAGACCCTCGTGTAGGCCTATACCACCTAGGTGGGCCGTAGCCTCATCTTCTGCAGACCAGGACAGCTTCAGCGATCTGCTGGAAAACTGTTTTTTATTCACCATGGCAGATAACACCGTTCCACAGGCTTCCACTTCCAGTGGAAATAAGAAACACAAGTCGCCCAACCAAGAGGCGGTGTCATGTGTCTGATTAACGAAACACTTAAAAGGACTTTCAGGCATATTTTTTTCCTAAAAGCATTTATTAAGGTTACAGAGACATCAGTACAGCATGGTGGAAATGCTTAGATCTGGCTTTTCCGTTACACATATATTTTCTAAGCATTTTTCCCTCCCTTATTTTGGGGTCATGGTTCACATCTTCCAATTAACTTGGAATATGTGATTACTTCCGGTTTCTTTTTCCCGGGCTATCCTTATTCTCCTCCCTTTTTCCCTGTTGCCTGGTTTAATTATAAAAATACCAGACAGTTCTGCATATTGTCAAAGCAAGAATATACAGTATTATACAGTATTTGCAGCGTTGACAGGCGGCCGCAAAGATCAAGGCCAAGACTAAGCAGGCTTCTAAGGTGCTGAAAAGCAGGCTGATAGCAGGCACAGGGCGTTGGAAAGACAATTTTCCAAGGCCCAACAACGTGCAGCGGAGGTCCACCTGTATCAACTCCCCCTTCTTACATCCACATCAGAGGGCCCACGGCCCTCGCCCTTTGCACGGGCTTGGTCTGAACAAGCTTTAGTCTGTATTGGCAGGGGGACAGAGGTCGACTCCTAGACCCCTAACTTGTGGGGTGCCTCAGGGGTCGGTCCTCTCTCCCCTTTTGTTCAATATTTATGTAAAGCCGCTGGGGGAGATCATTCGTGGCTTTGGGGTGGATTTCCATCAGTACGCTGATGACACTCAGCTGTACATCTCCACCCCAGGCCACCCCAACGA
>NW_015388291.1:334914-344450 GCF_001527695.2 Protobothrops mucrosquamatus
CCTTCTCTGTGGGTGCCCCTACCCTCTGGAATGAACTACCCCCCGAGATTCGGATGATTCCGGATCTCCTTACCTTCCGTCGTGCCCTCAAGACATGGCTCTTTCAGCAAGCGGACCTGACCTAGGGAGGATTTTATACTGGGTTCATTTTTAGGAATTTGGAAGACACAACTTTAAAATTTGGTTTAATTCGGTTTTATAGGGGGGGATTGTACATATGCTTTGGTTTTAAATATGTTGTGCGCCGCCCTGAGTCCCGCAGGGAGAAGGGCGGCATATAAATTAAATTAAATTAAATAAATAAATAAATAAATAAATGGTCCCTCACTTGGATTCAGCCGGGATCACCTTTCTCTCTTTGAACAGGATTTGAGAGTGCAGGTTCAAGATCTGGTACCAGACACCAGACTCATCGCTCCCTCAGTAGCTTGTGGTACTCCGGGGAGTTCCTCCCTTACGGGTCTACCTCAGGTTCCATTGGCATCATTCACTCCTACGGCGGCAGACCTCCGGTCCCCGGAACAAACTTCATTTATGGTACAGCTCCAGGTCATGATTTCGCAGGCGGTTGCTCAAGCCATGGCGTCTTCAGTGAGGGTCCTACCAATCCCAGGGCCGTCAAACTTCCACTCATCTGCAGGGACTGCATGGTCAAGGGATTATGAGTTCCCGGATCTGGCCTCACCTCCACATTCTGGTGGCAGTGAGGTATCCAAATATTCTGAGCAGGTCCTTGAAGAGGGTCTGTGGTCAGATGACGAGACCACTCCCACGGAGGCCACTCCCTTGGTTGGTGTGTTCAATCCCACTTCTTTCCCTTCGCTCTTACGCCAGGCCTGCACCACCGGAAAGATCAAACCGGTGAAACCCCAAGTGTCCGATCAGGATTCTGGTCAGAGTTCTGATCCGCTGTTTTTGGAGCCAGTCACAAAGAGCCAGCAGATACCTTGCCCTCCCATGTTTTTGAAATCTGTTCAGGATCAATGGGGCTCTCCTGGCACCTTCTCGGCCCTTGGGGGAATAGACCGCAAACTTTTAGATACGGTCTGTACCCTCAATGACGCGCTGGAGGTTCCGGGAGTAGATGAGTCCCTTTCTCCCATTTTGTCAGACTCCAAGATCCCAGGTGATATGTCTGAGGCTCTGAAGGCCGAGGACAAAAAATCCGAGGGTTCCTTCCGTAGAATAAACCAGGCCTCGGCGTAGGCGATAAGAGTTTCCACATCGAACTCCTTTTTCGCCAGGATTTCACTGATGTGGCTTTGTGAACTTCAACCCAGAATCTCCCCAGATGAGGTAAGAGTGCACCAGGATGTCACAAAATTACGAGCAGCACTAGAATACATGGCGGACGTGTCTCTGCAATCAGCCAGGTTCTCGGCCCGTGCTATAGCCTCTAACGTCGCCGCGCGTAGGTTATTCTGGCTTAAGAACTGGCGTGCTGACACCAGGCACAAATGGAGGGTGGCTGCTGCCCCGTATCAGAGCGGTCGCCTCTTTGGAGAGGCCCTCACTCCATACCTGGTGGAAAACAGAGAAAAGAAGAGAGTACTCTCTCATATTTCCAAAAGAACAGGCAGACGTTTCAATCCATATAACTGCCGTCCTTCCTTTTGGGCAGGCTCAGACCAGGCTTCGGGGAGTGTATCTCGGCCCCTTCCAGCAGGGCCAGACTGTTCCTCGGACCGGTCCGGCTACAGAGACAGGCCAAAACCACAATTTCAGAACAAGCGGCCCTTTCGTGGTAGGGGAGGTCGTCCCTTCTGTAGGTCAAAATGACTCGGAATGGACTCCTCCCATAGGCGGCAGACTGGTTTATTATTTCCACAAATGGGAAGACACCATCATGGACACCTGGGTTCTCACCACCATCAAGGACGGTCTGTCCCTGGAGTTCTTAACGCCCCCCCCTTGGCGACTTATCGCATGCTCCCTGTTGCAAAATCCCATAAAGCAGGGTCTCATGAAGGAAACCATTCAACATATACTAAACATAGAGGCCATAGAGCAGGTACCATTGGATCAATTGGGACAACGGTTCTACTCCATCCTCTTCATTGTTCCGAAAGCCTCGGGGGGGGGATGGAGAGCGATACTCGATCTCAAGGTCCTAAATTCGTACCTAGTGTATCACAAGTTCAAGATGCAGACTCTTCACTCCATCTTGGCCAGCATTCGTTAGGGGGATTTCCTGACGTCAATAGATCTTACAGAAGCATACCTTCATATTCCCATACATCCGGGTCACAGACAATTCCTCAGATTCAGGTATTCCAACCATCATTACCAATACAAGGCCTTGCCATTCAGCCTATCATCGGCCCCCAGGGTCCGCAGCAGGTTCGTTAAGGGTAACGCCACCATAGCAAATGAGGGAATAAAGTATTTATAGAAGTTAGCAAACCCTAAAAAGCTTTGTAACTGGTGGCATGTTTTCGGGGCTTGCCATTCCAGCACACTCTTTACCTTATTAGGGTCCATCTCCACCCCCGCTGCCGAAATCCGGTACCCCAGGTAGTCCAGGCGGGATCGGTGGAACTCACATTTTGATAACTTCACATACAGCCTGGCTTGCAACAGTTTACGTAATACATCACGTACTAGCTTGACGTGGTCCTCCATGATCTTAGTATAAGTACATCGTCAAGATATATGAGCACCCCGCGGTACAGGTGTTCATGTAAAACTCCATTAATGAGCTGCATGAAAACCGCGGGGGCCCCTTGCAAGCCGAAGGGCATTACCCGGAACTGATAGCTACCCAAAGGGCAGTTGAAAGCTGTTTTCCACTTATCACCTGGTTTTATTCTGACCCAGTAATAGGCTTCACGGAGATCTAACTTCGTAAAGATCCTACCCAGGGCCAAATGTGCTAAGAGGTCTTTCATCAAAGGAAGGGGGTATATATGTTCTACACAAACCGCATTGATGCCATGGAAGTCCATGCAGAGTCGGAGACCTCCATCCTTCTTCTTCTGGAATAGCACTGGCGCTGCTGTCTGAGAACCGGCCGGCTGTATGAACCCTCTTGACAGGTTCTTGTCGATGTATTGTCTCAATTCCTCCAACTCCCGCGGTGTCATGGGGTACATACGGGGCTTCGGCACTTTAGCCCCCGGCAGTATATCGATGGCACAGTCAGTTGGGTGGTGAGGTGGGAGGCTATCACATTCCCGCTCGCTGAACACTTCCGCAAGGTAATTGTATCCTGCTGGGAATCCAGGACCCGTTCCCTTCCGTCCAGAGCCGCTTTGAACCCTTCTTCCTCCCCTTCCTTCGCATCGGACTCTGTCCTTGGTGGCCTAGGGTCAACACCGAGGCGTAGGTGGTGACATCCACCCTCCCACCATATAGTGGGACCCCACTTATCCAGCCAGGCCAGCCCCAGGATCACCGCCTCCGTCATGGAAGGGACCACGATGAACCAGAGAACTTCCCAATGCTTCCACATGTCCAGCCTCACCGGTTCCGTCACTAGCGTGGCTGGGGCCCCACCCAAAAGGGACCCATCCACCTGCTCGAAGCGGATTGGGTGAGCCAGGTGATGGACCCTGATGCCGACCTTATCTACGACCTCCTTACTGACCAGACATCGAGTACAGCCTAAATCAATTAATGCCTGGTACTCGCCGGTATGGCCCGTAGCTGGGCTCATCAGGGTAATTGGGATGGCAAAGGGACATATCGGCTGGCTTACCATGGGGTCTTCAGCGGAGTCCATGTCATCATACTCCGCCAGCAGACCTTCAGGAACAGCCGGTGTCGCTTCAATCGAAGACCATTGGGGGGTTCCACCCTCCGCCTGACGAGCCGCCCTCGAACGTTCCATGGTTTTCTTAGGTGTGGCCCCCAGCTTCCCATGGGCCACTGGGATACTTTGCACCGCCAGGACCGGACACTCTGCCACCCGGTGTCCCGGCCGGTTGTACCTGAAACATCTGAACACAGGTTTAAGAGTAGGCCCAGAGGTTGGTGGTTGTTGGTTGGCATCTTTTGGCCGTTCCATCGCCCGCCGAGGGGTGGGCTGTTCATCCGTGGTCCGCCAGAACTCCTGCAACCCCGCATCCAGCTCGGTCACCACTCGGAACCACTCCTGGAGCCGGCACGGTACGCCTGACGACAGATGCCTGATGCAAGTCCTTGTCGAAACCATGACGGAAGTGGTAGACCAAGAGACGTTCTGGCCATGAACGTAGCCTGCTGGCTGCCCGTTGAAACTCCCGCACATACTTTCTTGTGGGTCGACCTCTCTGCCTCAAACCCAGTACCTCCATTTCCGCACGCTGGACCTGGGAGGGATCCTCGAATCTGGCCCTCAGCGCATCTAGGAAGAGTCCGGCATAGGCCAGCTCCCGGGCATGGTCGCTGTACAGGTCTGAAGCCCAGGCTGCCGCCTCACCCTGCAAGCTTGCTGTTATCGCCACCACCATCGCCCAATGAGATGGATACAGAGAGGCAAACCGGTCCAGGTGGCTCAGGACATGGCCCATGAACATCGCCAATCGATCTGGGTCGCTGTCAAAGGACACCGCGATAGGCGGTGGGCCCCACATAAACCCTGATGGCCATGGACCCATGACCTGCGCCCCACGCTGACTGCCATCCATAGTAGCGGAACGACGGCCGCTAGGGTCTGCCCCCCAGGACCCCGAGGACCTGGAGAAGAGCATAGGCTGGACGGTGGGTACAGCAGTCGCAGCCACAGCTGCCTGGTCCCCCGTCGTTGCCGGGACTGGTCAGCTGACGTGGGCCCCATAGGAAGCCCTCCCTGGTCAGGGCCACTGCTAGGGGGTAACCTGAACTTTGGGCTGGCTAGCTGGAACTGAGATGAGTCAGCTGGGGCCCGTGAACCAGGGGTGCCACTAGGTCGGGATGGCGGTTGCAGGTAGCCCGCCTCTCCAAACTGGTCCCGAAGAACATCCAAAGTATATTGGCCCGGGGCTGTAGAATAACTCCACTCTTCCTCCTCATCGCCAGTCACACGTCTCTCCCTCCATCCGGACAAGGCTTTTCCCGCTCCTGCCACACATAGCCCACCAGCCTCCGGACGTTGCAGGGCAGAACTCAGCCACCAATCCCCGGAAGAAACTGTAGGAGCCAGCTGCTGAGACTCACCCCCTGTGTCCACAGGCTGCTGGGCCTTCTCCTTGGGCCTCACTGTTGGCTGGGCCTCCCCTGCCTCTGCTGCAGGGGGTTTCACAGTCTCCACCACCGGCTCTGGAAGCTCCTCCACCGTTGCAGCCCCTTGGGTTTTTTCCGCCATTCCCTCCGTGGTTACCTTTTGCCACCAGGAATCAGAGAAGGAGAACAATGAGTTTTAAGTGGAGTGCTGACTTACTGTCAGGTCATCCTGTCTTGGTGCTCAACAAAATAGCCGGCAAGCAGGAACGAGAGACAAACGGTAGTTTAATGCACTCCGTACAAAAATAAAGTCAGCACTAGGAGTGCATTGCTCCCAGTGCCTTACATAGGAAACGCGCGCCTGCCCCACCCTCACCAGACCTAACCCCACCCTTTAAGCCACCATCCAGTCTGCAGGGGGAAGCCCGGGCTCTAGCCCCTCCCCCGCTGTCCAGCCATGCAGCCTCGCACCAGCCCTGTCCATCGTCAGGCCAGCTTCCCGTCCGGGCTGGCCGGCAACAAGTCTGTTGAGAGTGGTGGAGAGCGTCAAACAGCCTCCTCCCCTCTGTCAAGTGTCGACCTGGCGAGGCGCTGAAGGATGACATCAGCGAAGAATGGCTGAGCAGCAGCGGCACCGGTGAAGCCCAGGAAGGGGCCAGCAATACTGTGACTGGCTCCCTTGCCGCCCAAACGAGGCGGTACCGCAGAAATCATCAGCACAGCAGCGGCAATGGTAATGCACATGTGGGGTTGTCGTTGGGCAGTGGGAGCAGCGGGTGGCCTCCCTGCCTCGCGGATAAGTCGGCCTCGCAGGGCTCGACACTCGGGCCCTGATGTCCGAGGCCCGGCTACTGGGATCATGGGCGGAACGGAATCTTCTTTCTCTGAAGGCGGAGCACATCTCAGGGGAGGCGAAGCGGCAGGCGGATTACCTGAATGTTATTCTGTGTTCTGTTCTATGTTCTATATTCTGGGACAAAGCATTATGGCAGTGATGGGCATAGGGAGATAAGTTGGGAGAAGGGGAGTAGGCTGTTCCTAGGGAATGAGGGACAGTTGTTTTACACTGATTCTGCATTTCAGCTCCTCAGTCTCACCCCAGTACCCTGTCAGCAGACCTTCAGAGACTCTGTCTTTTGGCTGCTGTTTCTGAATGCCAGGTTGGACTGTGCTAAGGCCTCCCTCATGAGTGATTTAACCTGTCATGTGTCATTGAGACATGGCTGGGTTTGAAAGAGGGTGTTGCCTTTAGAAAGATATGTCCAGCTAGGTTTCAGGTGTGATATCAGCTGATATCCCAGGGCAAGGGTGTGAATGTAGCAATTGTTATCCGGTAATCTATTACCGCTTACAGAGGTGGGGAATTGTAGGTCACTGGATATGAGACCCTGTTCGTTAAATTGATCTCTAGAGATCAGTTGCTGCCATTGACCAGCCTCACTGCTGTACAGCAACTTCCCTGTCTGAGCTTCTTGATGCCATTTATGGCAGGCAATGAAGTTCCCCAGACATATGGTTGTGGGAGACTTCAACCTCCCTTCTCTAGAGTGTTATCTGAGATGGCTCAGGAGTTCATGGCCACTATGACATTCATGGGACTATCCCAGATCATCCAGAGTTGATGTGGGACAGTGGTCACTCCAGATTTGGTATTCCCTTCTGGAGCAGTGACAAGGTAATCTGAAATTGGGGGAGGTTTTGGTGTGTCTCCCTTGTCATAATTAGATTATGCTCTGATTATCAGTAGCATTATCCACTGAGGGAGGCTAGACCTATTAGATTGTCTGCCCTTGCTGACTAATGGACTGTCCCTGGCAACTAATGAACCCTGGTTCCAGAGGGAAGTGGGGGTTTATACCTGCTGGTCTGTTGAACAGTCCCTCCAAAGCCCTGGTTGTTACTTGGAATAAGGAGATGGGAACTTAGATTGCACCCATGCAACCTCTCTCCTCTTGGGGATCTCAGCACTTCCTGCGATTTATGGAAGATTTGAAAAAGATGAAGAGAGAAGAGATATCTGGAGCATTACTGGGGCTTGACAGTGGACAAATTTGACTGAACATGGGCTAGAGCCATCATTAAAGCCTGCCTAGTGGTGGTAAGGGTGACAAAGTATCATCACTTTTCCACTTATTGCGTCCGCAAATAGCTGCCCTGTTCTAGGTGACACAAGTCTTCCTGGGTGACACAAACCCTCTTGCAGGGGCATGTGAAGGAATTTGCTCAGTCAGACAAAGTCACTCAGATTTGTTCTCAGTTGGGTGCCAACTTTGTTACAGAGCAGGGGTATCAAACTGCCGGCCCGCGGGCCAGTTTCATCATACCAAAGCCGTGCCCACCCCATTGCCGGCAATGCAAAAGGAATCGCGATATATCGCAACACATCACATGATGTGGTGAGTTTGACACCCATGTTATAGAGCTATCAGAGGAGGGTAGGTAGGAGTCTTGCCCTATTATCTGGGAACGGATTGAAATTGTCGGAAAGCGGACAAGGTCCTTGAGGCTGTGAGCTCAGCCTCTTCTAGCTTGATAAAGCAGCCTGTTTATCATGCAATGGGTTCTGATGATGGTTAATTCTTTCTTGAGTAATGGGGTTGTTTCTTCCCCTCTTAAGGAAGCTTTGATTCACCTCCTCCTCATGAAGCTTTCACTAGATCCCCACTATACTGGATAATTTTTGTCCAGAATCTAATATCCCTTTTTGGGGGGAAGGTATACTGAGAAGATGTTTACATGACAGCTTCAAAGGACCTTGGATGAAGTGGATCATCTAGATCCCTTTCAGTAGGATTCAGAGTTGGGCATGGGATGGAGATGGCATTGGTTGTGCTTTTGGATGATCTCTGGCAAGGGCAGGATGGGGATCATTTTGCAGCTTTCAATACCTGACGAATTAAGCATTACTGTGAATGTCTCCCCCTGGAACCTGGAAGGCTCTGAGGCTCTGGAGGGAGAACCAAGAGGCTTCCGCTGAACCCTTGCAAGACTGAATAGCCTTGAGTTTTGGGGCCTTCCAGTTCTAGGAACATGCCATACTTGGTATTGGATAGGGCGCCACTGCCCCAGACGGAATCTAATCTGCAATATTGCATCATCCTGGACTCATGTCTCCTGCTTGAAGAGCAAATAGTAGTCATGGCTAAGAAGGCCTTTGCACAGCTTTGTGTAGTGTGCCAGCTGTGGCAGTTCCTGGGTTAGAGAGCGATGCTCATTGTCACTCTTGCTCTAGGAGGTAGTTGGAGTTGTAGCTTGAGCTGGTACAAAATGTACTGGCGTGGGCCTTGGAATGGCACATATTATATCTCTGCTCTGTGAGCTGCATTGGTTGCCATTGTGCTGGTGGATCCAATTCAAGGTGCTGGTTTTGATCTTAAAAAGCTCTTATGGCCTGGATCGGGTTACCTGAGGGACCATCTCCCCCCCATCTAGTTTGTCAACCAGATCTGATAGAGAAGGCATGCCGTAAGTCTTGTCTATTGGGGAATTACACCTGGCTGGTCCTAGGAGATAAGCATTTCTCTGCTGTGGCACCTGCATTATGGAATCTTTTCCCCCAGAAGTGAGTTTAGCTCCATTCCTTTCAATGTGGCTAGAGATCCCAGGGGACCAGGGACCTCCTGTGATAGCTCCCTTATTGAGGCTTTTCTGCTTTTAAGTAGCTTTTCTCATTTTTTTTTAATGATGGCTGCGTTTATACATTGATTGGCTTTTCTTTTTAATTCACTGGGGTATGCCACCCTGATTCGTGCTTTCGTGAGATGGGCAGCAATATAAATATGATAAATAAATAATAAAATAGAAACCACACATGGCAAGAACGTGCATTTATTTGAATATTTAATGGTAAATATTGGCAGGTGTGAAATGCAATGTTATTTTGTCTGAGGCAACATGCTTCTTAATAGTAGTTGCTGGGAATAAAAATAAGATAATTGCTGGCAGATTTGCCATAGATATCTGGTTAGTCATTGTAGGAAACAAGGTCTAAAGTTTTGTAGATCTGGGGCCTGATTCAGCAGAGTTCCTCTCATTGTCTAACTTTTTTGGGGGGGGACGTGGCTACATTTCTTTATTCAGTGATGAATAATATGGAATCTGAAACTTCTGCCCAAAGCATCCATTCTTTCAGTTTCTTGCCTGATGCTACCCATTGCAAAACTCTTAGAAATGAATACACCTCCTAATAGAAATATTTCATGTTGGCTTGTTAGAATATAGAAACATTTGGAATAATCCAAGATCTAGAACTAATTTTTTTTGCCTCCTTTTCTTTCTCTTTCGCCTTTTATTCTGTAAACCAAATACTGAACTATTTTTAAATAGTGTCCAACAAGCGGAGCAGCAATATTTATTTAGTAAAAGCTTTTAAAATTTCAAAACAGTGTTGGTAATGCACCCTAGATTTATAAGGT
>NW_015388292.1:0-10000 GCF_001527695.2 Protobothrops mucrosquamatus
CCGTTGACTTTGCTCGTCAGAAGGTCACAAAAGTTATCACGTGACCCTGGGACACCCCAACCGTCATAAATGTGAGTCAGTTGCCCAGTGTTTGAGTATTGATCATGTGACCCTGGGGGTGCTGCAACAGGTGTGTGAAAAACGGTCATAAGTCACTTTTTTCAGTGCCGTTGTAACTTTGAATGGACACTAAGCAAACTGTTGTAAGTTGAGGACTACCCGTACTGATGTGATCAAAATGGTGCGATCTACACTTCTGTTTCTCAACTTTGGCATCTTTAAGATGGGCGGACTCCCGTTCTTTCTCTCTTCCCATCCTCAAGAGCCTGTGGAACTCCTTGCCAAAGGAAACAAGCTTAACTTTCACAATGACTTTCTGCCGGACTTTAATCAGACCAAGGGTCTTCAAACGTGGCCCATTTATGACTTGTGGACTTCAACTCCCAGAATTCCTCAGCCAGGCACACGTGCCTGGCTGAGGAATTCTGGGAGTTGAAGTCCACAAGTCATAAATGGGCCACGTTTGAAGACCCCTGAATCAGATTTTTGATTTTCAAACTGACTTTTGCGCCGAGCTGGGATGTTTTGTTTATTCCTTGATTTTTGTTGTTAATTAATTTGAATCGTTTCCAGTTCATTGGGTTGTGTGTTTGAATGAGTGAAAGTAGAATATAAATAAGTTCCAGATTTTTTTTTCTTTTAAATGTTTTAAAATAGATTTGGAATGTTGTTGTCTCGTCTTAAGCAGGAAGTGCTCAATATTTAAATGACACGAGGCTGTTTAATAATAATAATAATAATAATAATAATAATAATAATAATAATAATAATAATAATAATAATAATAATAATAAAGTTGGAAGGGACCTTGGAGGTCATCAAGTCCAACCCCCTTTCTCAGGCAGGTAACCCTATACCATTTCGGACAAATGGCTGTCCAGTTTCTTCTTAAAAACTTCCAGTGTTGGAGCGTTCACTGCTTCTAGAGGCAAGTTGTTCCACTGGTTAATTGTTCTAACTGTTAGGAAATTTCTCCTTAGTTCTAGGTTGCTTCTCTCCTTGATTAGTTTCCATCCGTTGCTTCTTGTCCTGCCTTCAGGGGCTTTGGAGAATAGCTTGACTCCCTCTTCTTTGGGGCAGCCCCTGAGATATTGGAACACTGCTATCATGTCCCCCCTCGTCCTTCTCTTCATTAAACTAGACATACCCAATTCCAGCAACCGTTCCTCATATGTTTTATCCTCCAGTACCCTAATCATCTTTGTTGCTCTTCTCTGTACTCTTTCTAGAGTCTCAACATCTTTTATATATAGCTTATCATCGTTTAGATCAGCCAAAGGCAATGAGGGTGACATTCTGGGGAGGATGTAAACTATATTCATTTAATATCTTACCCTGGTTAAGGAATTAATCCATCTGCACAATGCCCTGACAGAGTATCAGGGCAAGTTGAGTTCACACAACCTATTAACCCCCCCCCCCCCGCAAATCTAACCAAGCTTTTGTGAGAATGCAGTCACCAGGTCCATAACAGTCTTGGTTAAGCATTTTATAAGAACATAATACCGAATGTTTGCTATTGAACGTACACCAGAGGCACATTTTCAAGCAGCGACTTTTCAGTTTGAAACCCCACGCTATGTTGGTTTAATCCGAAAATGCACACGGCTGAATCCCCCCGATGTTTACTTCCTGGTAAAAATGTTTCAGATTGCAACCGAAGTCAGCAGATCTATGCACGCTTAATTGGCGGGGAAGCATAACAGAATCTAGCAGATTTTACTTCGTAATAAATACAGGATTGGGCTATAAGCCCGGACTCTGATGCTGTAATAAGGATTAAATGTCTTCAGCAGGATTTATTCCGTAAGACTATTGCCAAAGATGCATTTTCTATATGCTAGCACGCTTGCTCTCGACCTAGAGACAAAGAAGTGAAAAACCTTGCTTGTAAGTTGTTTGGTCAGCACCGTGAAAAACGCAAACGGGTCTTAGTATTTTCTCTCTCTGTGTTTTGTTTTTTTTAAAAAAAATGGAATCCACGCTGTCTTGTTTCTTTTCCAAACCAGAAATTAAAGCGGGGAAAAAAAGCTCATTTTGTGCCAGCACAGGAAACAGTTGCCTACTTCGGTGCAGGAAATAAAATTGGCAGAGCAAGAGAGGATTTCTGCCAGTTCCGGCATGAGAGCTAGAAACTTGACCAAACCCTTAGCAAGGAAACTGGCTTGCTTTCTCAAAGCGCTTGGAAAGAAGCACCATGTCTGTAGTCTTTCCAGGGTGTTTTTTAGGACAGAAATCTTGAGACAGATGGGCAGGGGGGGGTGAGAAGCTTGTTATGCTCCTCGGATAGCTGGTGGAGCGGAAAAAGATCCTGCAGCTCGGATTTCCTGGTCCAGAAGCTTTTGGCGTTTTGTAATGTGTGGATGAGGGGGGTGACATGATAGCAGTCTTCCAATATTTGAGGGGCTGTCAGAGGAGGGAGGAGATTAACCTCTTCTCCAAAGCACCTGAAGGCAGGACAGGAAGCAACGGGTGGAAACTAACCAAGGAGAGAAGCAACCTAGAACGAAGGAGGAACTGTGAGATAAAAAATTAACCAGTGGAAGGGCTTGCCGTCAGAAGTTGTCCCCTGCTCCATCACTGGAGGCTTTTAAGAAGAGATTGGAGAGCCATTTGTCTGGAATAGTTTAGGGCAGTGGTGGCGAACCTATGGCACGCGTGCCAGAGGCGGCACTCAGAGCCCTCTCTGTGGGCACGCGTGCCGTTGCCCCAGCAGAGTTCGCCAGAGTAGCGAGCACATGGCGTTTGGAAGCGACAGGGCAGGAAGTGAGCGAGCAAGAGGCAAAATGGCGAGGGACGGGCCCCGGCCACGCTCACCCAGTCTGCCATGACCACTGGAGCCACACCCACCCAGTGGGCCCTGTCCCCCCACCCCCGAGAGCACCACAATGCTGATGCAGCCCTGGCACTTTACGATAAATAAGTGGGGTTTGGGTTGCAATTTGGGCACTCAGTCTCTAAAAGGTTTGCCATCACTGGTTTAGGGTCTCCTACCTGACCAGAGAGCTGGACTAGAAGACCTCCAAGGTCCCTTCCAAACTCTGTTATTCGAAATTCTGTCTTGTGGGACATATGTATTTCTTTTTCGTATGGACGTTATTCTCACCCACCCCATCGACACGCATCCTTTTATTTTTGGGGAAAAATAACAGACCAAAACTGCTGACAGCTATCCTCTGCTGAAAGCCCAAAGTATCTGGTTCCCTTGATGAGCAGATTTATTAGCACTAAATAATCTTTCGTTGCAACGCATTAATAATTGTAGGGCAATTTCACTGGGCTTGGCAGTGTTGGGAACGAGAGCTGCTCGATCAGAGGTGGGTAACTATGGCAACGTCAACTCCCAGATTTCCTAAGCTAGTGTGGCTGGCTCAGGAATCCTGGGAGTTGAAGTCCACAGGTGGTAAAGTTGGCATAGTTTCCCACCCCGGCCCTAGATTCTAGCCTGGTTCTTCTCAGTCACGCTTGATGTTTTGTTTGGTGGAACCGTTGCTTTGAACGGCGGACCAAAGTTAGCCATGTACGAAGCCAACATCCTGAGTCCAGCTCGTGATTCCATCCAGCCCAGCCCCATCTGGTCAGCACAAAAGCCATCAAAGCTCGGTTGGATTTTTTGCAGATCCATTCTTGGGTGGAGATGCTGGGTTTGCAACAGGGCATGTTGTTCTCCTTTTTGGCCCAAATAGGCAAGCCAGCAAAGTTGTTGGCTCCTAACTGAAGACGTGGCATCAAGGTGGGGAGGGGTGACTTCTATTTTTACCTCTTGGGACTGGCTTTCTCAGCGCCATAAGCCCCCAGTTGATGGCATCTTGACTGGTTGCTGACAATCAGAACAAGGGAAGGTTTTGTCTTCCAGGGCATTCTGTCCCAATGCATTAGCTTCGCCTGCTCATCTTCTCTATAACATGTCCTCTGTCTCCGTGAACGTTGAAGTTGCTCTGGTTGATAGTAAAAGCTTTGTTCTGGATTGGCTACTTTTTCTTTCTTTTCTTTCTTTTTTGCTTCGCTTGTCGGCGAGGATCCAAACAATGCCGGCATCGGGTCTGAACAATCGAACGCTTTCAATATTGTCCTGCCGGAGTATACATATCTCAGGACGGAGACGTTTGACGAGGATGGAATAGCCCAAAGCCATTGCCTTGTGAGGTGGGCAACCGTGAAAGCTTTGCAGGGGTTTCTGTGCCTTTAATTAAAACATTCCCCTTTCTAGCCCTGCCTGTTACCTGCTTCCCTGCCTGTGTTCACATAACATGCTTAATGAGATCGGGTCAAGATGGAGCAGCTTCATTTGTATAATTGGCCAAGCAAGGTTGGCTGTCGTGGTTGCTGTTATTCAGCGTATTGTGCGAAATCCCAGTAAAAAAAAGGGATAAATGCAAAAATCAGGTTAAGCATGTTACACGATTAGAATCACTCAAGGGATAATACATCTAATGTGGAAGTAACAAACAGCTTCCTATTTGTGCAGTCAATAATCTCCCTTGATCTTCTCAATTTCTCTCTTTCTTTCTTCGGTTCTATTGGGAGGAATTCCTTTTACTTTCTTTGGAGAGAAAAGAGAGAAAAACAGAATTGCTTTCTACTCTAAAACAGAAACACAGCCTGGAGGCAATTAAGAGAAGTTATTCCTTCACCACCAAAGGCCCAGCCGTGATTGATAAGAAGGAAACAGGGAAAAAAATATCCCAATTAAGTGTCAAAAGGATGCTTGCCAAAATTAAACTCGGGGCTAATTGTTCCAGGGCTGGGCACACAAAACTGAACCGCAACAAGATACCGAGAAATTTCTGCTGCCATTTAGCAGCGATCGGAATTCTTGCAACCCCGACTGGTGGCTAGAGGGAGACAATTTCTAGCTGCAGGGAGTCCTCGATTTACAACTGTTTGTTTAGTGACCGTTCAAAGTCACAACAGCACTGAAAAAAGTGACTTTGCTGGTCAGAAAGTCGTAAAAGGCGATCGCGTCCCCAGGACGCTGCAACCGTCACAAATATGACCCCCTTTTTTTTCAGGGCTGTTGTAACTTTGAACAGTCACTAAATGAATGGTTGAAAGTTGAGGATTACCTGTCATTGGAAACCTTTTCTTGCATTTCTTCAAGCAGCGGAATCTGGAAAATATCCTCAGCTTTTACAGCAGGCCAGGAAGATCTAGGTGCTCCAGACGTTCATTAGATACATCTCCAACTAATATAGGGTCTCCAGGTCTTGGTATAGGGCAGGGGTAGGCAAGCTTGGCTCTTTTATGACTCAGGGACTTCAACTCCCAGAATTCCTGAGCTAGCATGGTTCAGCTTGGAAACCTCTCCCTTTCCCCTCAGCATGGCTGGCTCAGGAATTCTGGGAGTTGAAGTCCACGAGTCATAAAAGAGCCAAGGTTGCCTACCCCTGTCCTAGACCCAAGGCAGAGATAGGCATGGTTGTTTGTTAAACAATGTGGCTGCACTAGGCCTGCCCGCTCTCTGGCTGAGTGAACATTTGGTTCCTTCATGGAGATTGAATTAACGGGAAGCCAGCAGGTGCACCAATGAGGTCGCCTGATCCTAAAGTAACACCAGTCCCCTGAAGTCAGGGTATACATACAAAGAACGGCTGCGGGACTTGGGTTTGGCCAGTCTAAAGAAAAGAAGAAACAGGGGAGACATGATAGCAGTGTTCCAGTATCTGAGGGGCTGCCACAAGGCAGAGGGGGCCAGATTGTTCACCAGAGCACCAGAGGGAAGGACGAGAAACAATAGTTGGAAACTGATCAAAGAGAGAAGCAACCTGGAATTAAGGAGAAACTTCCTGACAGTGAGGACAATCAACCAGAAGTTGAGAAGTTCTTCACTAGGAAGGCAGAGAACAAGGGGGAGGGGTCTTCAAGATATGGCCAAAAAAAAAGTCCAAAGCTGCCTGCTTTTCTATGTGCACCATAAAAAATATATACCATGGTGACCACCATCCAAAACTGGACAGCCATTTGTCCAAAATGGTATAGGGTTTCCTGCCTGAGCAGGGGGTTGGACTTGACCTCCAAGGTCCCTTCCAACTTTATTATTATTATTGTTATTGTTATTGTTATTGTTATTGTTGTTGTTGTTCTTGTTATTATTATTATTATTATTATTATTATTATTATTATTATTATTATTATTATTATGGATCTTCGCACAGTCAGCCAGATGTTCAGACTGGATTTGGCATTTTTGTCTACCTATCGAGTCCTTCTCAAGGACCTGGGTTAGGCAGATGTGGATGTTTGATGGTATTACAGATCTCGTCGCAGGATGGAAGCAGTTCCTAGTAAGGCCGCCTTTTGCAATTGACTAATGGCGAATTTGTCAATGCCAATGGTGTTCAAGTGGTGCTCCAGTTGTTTTGGGATTGCACCCAAGGCGCCTATGACTATTGGTTACTACCCTTGCTTGCTTTTGCCACAGTCTTTCTATTTCTATTTGTAGGTCTTTGTATTTTGTTATCTTCTCCAGTTCTTTCTCATCTTTTCTGCTGTCTCCAGGCACTGCCACGTCCACTATCCAGACTTTTTTGTCTTTCTTATCGACAATTGTTAAGTCCGGGATGTTATGTTGCAGGTGCTTGTCTGTTTGAATTCTGAAGTCCCAGAGCAGTTTAACTTTATCATTTTCTATGACTTTCTCTATTTATTACTACTACTACTACTACTACTACTACTATTATTATTATTATTATTATTATTATTATTATTATTATTATTATTATTATTATTATTATTATTATTATTATTATTATTATTATTATTATTATTTTGACTTTTTGACTATACCCCATGGACACCCCAATAGAGAATAAGGAGGGGACTACATGCAGCTGGGAAATTAGGGGTAAGAAAACGCTAAGTCAGAATTAGAAGTCAGATTGTAGCAACTTCTCCCCAGTGGACTCTCCCTTCGATCTTGGACTCGTTAAGCTATCTATCCCCAAGATTGTGCAAGCAGAGCCTTTTTTTTCTGAGCAGCTGCATTCACACAACACATTTACATTGTTTCTGAGCTAGCCCATTTTTCTGGGTGTAAACCCCATATAATGCACCACAAGCTATGTAATAATAATGATGATAAAGTTGGAAGGGACCTCGGAGGTCATCTAGTCCAACCTCCTGCTCAGGCAGGAAACCCTATACCATTTCGGACAAATGGCTGTCCAGTTTCTTCTTAAAAACTTCCAGTGTTGGAGCATTCACCGCTTCTGGAGGCAGGTTGTTCCACTGGTTAATTGTTCTAACTGTCAGGAAGTTTCTCCTTAGTTCTAGGTTGCTTCTCTCCTTGATTAGTTTCCATCCGTTGCTTCTTGTCCTGCCTCCAGGTGCTTTGGAGAATAGCTTGACTCCTTCTTCTTTGGGGCAGCCCCTGAGACATTGGAACACTGCTGTCACGTCCCCCCTCGTCCTTCTCTTCATTAAACTAGACATACCCAATTCCAGCAACCGTTCCTTATATGTTTTAGCCTCCAGTCCCCTAATCATCTTTGTTGCTCTTCTCTGTACTCTTTCTAGAGTCTCAACATCTTTTTTACATCGTGGTGACCAAAACTGGATGCAGTATTCCAAGTGTGGCCCACGTTAAAAACCCACCCTGGGTGGACATCCCGATTCATTATCCGGCTTCATTAAAGATGTTGTGGGAACCCAGGTGGTGGCTTTGTCGCAGAGTTGCTGGGAAAACCGACTTCCACCCTGCAGCGTCATCCTGGTTGCCTGTTCTTGAGCGAGTTTGGGCTCTCGCGGCTTCTAAAGGGCAGCACAACCCGTTCTTCTGCCTATCAAACCCAAATCAAAAGCCACTCTGTAGAAAACCTGCTGGGGTCTCCATTTCCCAACGGGGGATTTCAAAAGGCCTTCCAGCCTTTTGAACTCAGGGGAATTAAAACACTCCTTTCCATCCTTTAAGAGTCTATGTTTAGAGCCGAGCATTGAGGACCTCGGCAGCGGTGGCAGGAATCGGGTGGGCCCTTGGTGACTTTCACTGGAACTGAGCGTGCTCTGATGTTCCCTCCTCCCCCTCCCCCTTAAATAGAAAATTTCCAGTTTCTTTGGGGTTTGGGAGGCTGTGCAGAAGGGCCTTGCTCCTAGGGTGATGTCTCCAAGTTGAAACCAGGAAGGAAATCTTCTAGAGTCGGGGCCCCCAAACTCTAGCAAACTAAAGTATCGCTATTACCTCCTCATCTTTTGTTATGATTTATCACTTTGTTATTTGTATGTTATGATTTATGATTGCATCTTATGATTTATGATTTATCACTTTGTTGTTTGTATGCACGCTCAGAGCTGATGCACCAGAGACAAATTCCTTGTGTGTCCAATAATACCTGGCCAATAAGGAATATTCTATTCTATTCTATTCTATTCTATTCTATTCTATTCTATTCTATTCTATTCTATTCTATTCTATTCTTCTGTATTCCATTCCTTCCATTCCATTCCATTCCATTCCATTCCATTCCATTCCATTCTATTCTATTCTATTCTATTCTATTCTATTCTATTCTATTCTATTCTATTCTATTCTATTCCATTCTTCTGTATTCCATTCCTTCCATTCCATTCCATTCCATTCCATTCCATTCCATTCCATTCCATTCCATTCTATTCTATTCTATTCTATTCTATTCTATTCTATTCTATTCTATTCTATTCTATTCTTCTGTATTCCATTCCATTCCATTCTTCTGTATTCCATTCCATTCCATTCCATTCCATTCCATTTATTCTATTCTATTCTATTCTATTCTATTCTATTCTATTCTATTCTATTCTTATTCTACTCTACTCTACTCTACTCTAGTTTACTCTATTCTATTCTATTCTGTACTGTACACTACCTTTTCTATTCTTTTCTATTCTGTTCTATTCTTCATCTCACCAAATGCCTTCATGAGGTTTCAGAACCCCCCCAACATTTATTATATCAAAATAATTTAATAAATACTACTTTAACTTATGTCACTATGAATAATAACAATACAAATAGAATTAGAATGACAAATGGCAAATGAAAGCAAAGTCAGTACTAATACAGAAAATCCTCAACTTCTAAGAATTTTTTTAATGACCATTCAAAGTTACAATAGCATTGAAAATGTGATTTATGACTGTTTTTCACACTTACGACCGTTGCAGCATCCCCAGGGTCACATGATCAAAATTCGGATGCTTGGCAACTGGCTTGTATTTATGATGGTTGCCATGCCCTATGGGTCATGTGATCCCCTTTTTGTGACCTTCTGGCAAGCCAAGCCAATGGGAACCCACGTGGTGCTTTTACAACCAAACCACTAACTTAACAAGCGCAATGATTCGCTTGGCAACTGTTTCAAGAAAGGTCGTAAAAAGGGGTAAAACTCACTTAACAACTGTCTTACTTAGCCACAGAAATTTTGGGCTCAATGATGATCATCAATCTGTAATAATAGGCACCTTGGGTGCAATCCCCGAACAACTGGAGCACCCCTTGAACACCATCGTCATTGACGAATTCATCATCAGTCAATTGCAAAAGGCAGCCTTACTCGGAACACCTGAAATTTTGATCACATGACCATGGGGATCCCGCAATATTCATAATTGTGAAAAGTGGTCATAAGTCACGTTTTCCAGTGCCGTTGCAACTTCAAACTGTTGTAAGTATAGGGCAGTGGTGGAGAACCTATGGCACGCACCGTTGCCCCAGCCCCGCCTCCTGCCACGGCCGCCTCCTCACCAGCAGCCTCCCCCCCCCAGAGGAGAGTCATCCCCCGGCACCGCCTAGGCGAAGCAGCGCAGCCAAGGACATGGTAGCCGGGCAGTGGGGACAAGACTCCGCCCTTGTGTCCCATTGCGCGCAGATGATGCTGCGGGGCATGGGTGGAAGGCGTGGCCACCATGGTGCTGCTGGTCTGCCTGGATGATCTGTGGCGGGCTGTGGAGGTGGTGGGTGGCCCAG
>NW_015388292.1:15000-22385 GCF_001527695.2 Protobothrops mucrosquamatus
AGGCTTGTGCAGTGATGCCACCGGTTCAGCTCATTCCCCTCCCCCGCTACCACTTTTCTAGGATGGTTGCGTACCACCTGCCAGGTGCCAATGTACCACAGGTGGTACCCGTACCACTGGTTGAAAAGCCTTGCTCTAATGCACCATCTAGCCATGTAGGTTTGCGCAGGGATGGTGGCCAGATCAGCCAAACATCAGCCAAAAAGCGTCTCCACTTTTTCTCGAGCATCAGTTCCTGAAAATGAGGAACTTGCAATGACCTTCTTATAGGCTCAGTTGAAGAAAAAAGACCAGCCTGGAATTTCCATCACAATTTATAATTTAGAACTCAAGGCATCCGCGCGACTGAGCTGATTTTACAACCTTTTGTTTGTCGCAGTTGTTAAGTGAACCTCACAGTTGTTAAACAAGCCTGTTTCCCCCCCCCAGAAAAGAGTTGAAAAGCTCAGTTTTTGACAAAAAGTGTCATAAATCGCATCACGAGACCTTAGAATGCTGCAACTGGCTGAAAAGACGTCATACCGTTGCTAAGTGAATTCTGCTATTGACTTTGCCTATCAGAAAGTTGCAAATATGGTCACATGACTTGGGGACCCTGCAACCGTCATAAATATGAATCAGTTGCCAAGCATCCGAATTTTGATCACATGACCGTGAGGAGGGTGCAGGTGTGAGAAACGGTCCTAAGTGACTTTTTTCAGTGCTGCCGTAACTTCGAATGATCACTAAACAACTGTTGTAAGTCAAGGAGTACCTGTACTAAATCTAGGCTGCAAAAACCTATATGACCACTAGGGGGGGGAAACAAAGTGTTTAAGTATTTTCTCTCTCTCTTTGCTGTCCTCTAGTGGCCATGAATGGTAGGGTTCACCCAAAATATTAAGCTAGCCGTTCCAAATAAATTCCAAATAACTTCGAACGGTCACTAAACAAATGGTTGTAAGCTGACGACTACCTGTACTTGTATTTTAGATTTGTGTGGCTGTCATTGATTGTGTGCATTCACATTTGTGTCAATGCTTATTGACCACCGAGATAGATTTTCTCTATAATGGTCTGTTCCTAATCTCATCTTTCAGGCTTTCCACACACCCCCACCATTGCCCCTTTAATTGAGGCTGTCCACCATGTTGCTGGTCATTCTATTCTCTTCCATTCCACCTTTTCCGGCATTATATTATGTATTAAAATAAGTCACTGATTTAGAAGCATCCTGCTTCTCCAATTATTAAGAAGAGGGGACAGTTTGGCCTCTGCAACTCTCTTACTAAACCCAGTATCTTTAAGACGCCTAAAATTAGAATATCAAATTCTATTTTAGCCACAGCATTGTCATGAGCTATTGCAAAATTACAGTTCTTACTCATTTAATATTTTGCTTGGAAAATTAGCCATCTCCACAGCTCTTCTAAATTTAATGCAGCAGATATCAGGATGATTTGGTGAACAACGTTATGCATCATGCAAACAAATTGTGGTGCAAAAAGGCCAAAATATTTGAGAGGGATAAGGAGTGCTTAAAAGAAAATTCATTTTTCCCCCCAATTTTTTTTTCCTCTTAAAAAAGGAAAAGTAAAAACTCTTTTTGTTGTGGAATTCCTGGAAGCATTAGAAAAGATTTTAATCCTAAGGAAATGTAACAGAATGACAGAGTAACAGAGTTGGAAGGGACCTTGGAGGTCTTCTAGTCCAACCCCCTGCTCAAGCAGGAAATCCTACACCATTTCAGACAAATGGTTGTCCAATCTCTTCTTAAAAATCTCCAGTGTTGGAGCACCTACAACTTCTGGAGGTAAGTCATTCTAACAGGAAATTTCTTCTTAGTTCTAGGTTGGTTCTCTCCTTGATTAGTTTCCATCCGTTGCTTCTTGTCCTGCCTTCAGGTGTTCTGGAGAATAGGTTGACCCCCCTCTTCTTTGTGGCAGCCCCTCAAATATTTGAAGACTGCTATTATGTCACCTCTAATCCTTTTTTTCATACACAATTCCTGCAACTGTTCTTCATAGGTTTTAGCCTCCAGGCCCCTAATCATCTTTGTTGATCTTCTCTGCATTCTTTCTAGAGTCTCAACATCTTTTTTATATTGTGGCAAACAAAACTGAATGCAAAAATCAAAGTTTGATCTTACAAAGGCATAATAAGGGGTACTAACACTTTATGTGATCTTGATTCTATCCTTTTCTTAATGCAGCCTAGGATTATGTTGGCATTTTTGGCAGCTGCAAAACACTACTGGCTCATATTTAAGTGATTGTCCACTAGGACTCCTACATCCCTCTTGTGCAGTTACTACTACTCTATTCTATACCTGTACATCTGGTTTTTAATACCTAAATATAGAACCTTACTTTTCTCACCACGGAATTTCATTTTTTCAAATCATATTTCATATCGAATTTGAATTTCAAATGTACGCACGATGACATCTGTAGCCTGTCACATGTATTTCAAATAATGTAATTGATATAATTTGGAGCAAGCAGCCCCGAGACTGGCTTTGCATAATTAGCAAGGCTTGGCAACCTCATCAAGATTGAAATTAACCAAAGTTGACAATGCATCTGCTAGGTTTGGGGTAGGCAACCTTGGCTCTTTTATGACTCGTGGACTTCAACTCCCAGAATTCCTGAGCCAGCCATGCTGAGGGGAAAGGGAGAGGTTTCCAAGCTGAGCCATGCTGGCTCAGGAATTCTGGGAGTTGAAGTCCACGAGTCATAAAAGAGCCAAAGTGGCCTACCCCTGTCCTAGGTCTTTCCTTGGCCTAACCAAGTACGTTGTTTAAATTGATAGTGAAATCTGGCCCAAAATTCTCTCTTGGTTTACTTTTCCCAATAAGTAACTGAATCGGAAGATCATTTAAAAATAATTTACTAGGGTACCCTGATAAAGTGGGATCCCCCTATGCAAAAGGAGAACCTCGGGACCCACCTTACATTCCCTTTTATAGTTAAGGCAGCAAAGAAAATGAAAGAGGCAAGGTGATTGGACAGGACAGTCAGTCAGTTACATGTAGCGAAACATGTTACATATTTGCGTCGCATAATATCACACATGTTCATTAAAATGAGGTCTGACGTCAGAAGGGGCGTAAAATTTAAGGAAAAGGGTGGTTTGGGGTTCACGAAGAGACAAAGCAGACGCCAATTAGCACTAATAAACTTTTTACTTGTCAGGAGATAAGTCTCCATCCATCCATCCATCCATCCATCCATCCATCCATCCATCCATCCATCCACCTCTTTCAGTTTAGGAATGTTAGAAGTTATCAATCAATCCATACAGCAAGAGGACAAAATGTTTTCGCACATTCCAGTCTGTAATGAGCCTTAACATCATTTTAAAAGGGAGAAAAATAAGTCAAATTAAAATACAAAGTAACTACGTTAGTTAACAAGTTACAAAATCCATGCCGTGTGCTTCTCAAATACAACTTCTGGATTCTTCTCTGGGGCCACGAATGGTAGGCTTCACCCAAAATATTAAGCAAGACCAGGGGTCTTCAAACTTGGCCCTTTTATGACTTGTGGACTTCAACTCCCAGAATTCCTCAGCCAGGTAC
Source organism: Protobothrops mucrosquamatus (assembly GCF_001527695.2). NCBI lineage: Eukaryota > Metazoa > Chordata > Lepidosauria > Squamata > Viperidae > Protobothrops > Protobothrops mucrosquamatus. The sequence goes on from NW_015388292.1 coordinate 18,560, forward strand.
GCTGGCTGAGGAATTCTGGGAGTTGAAGTCCACAAGTCATAAAAGGGCCAAGTTTGAAGACGTCTGAGCTAGACATTCCAAATAAATTCCTGTAGATTTATACCGGTACTTCAGCCCTCATCGTTAATTGTTCCAGAGGGGGTCGATGAGTACCAAACAAATTTTTCTCACAAGGAATAACGTTCTCTCTCTCCCCCCCCCCCCCAATTCATCTCCTCTTTTGATGTCATTTATTCCTGACTGCCAAAAGTCAGATTGACACGGCTGGGTCTGGCCTGGTCACGGTGTCTTCAGAGATGGGCCTTCCAGGCTGACCTTCGTCCGAGTCAGTCATCTGAAATTGGAGGACAATTATTACTGGTTTGACTCCGGATCTCCTACTGGAGTTATAAGCACAGAACTACCCTTTCATCTTATAAACTTCTTTGTTATGCCTTGACAGTGGAAGAGAAAAGAGCGGTGCTATTTTCCACAGAAGCTGCTGGCACCTCCTGGGTACAACAGTAGCAGTAACGCTCTGGAAAATTAATGGCTCATCTGCTTGGAACGCAGCGTCCCTTCCTCGCACGGAAGGCAGATTCCTGCAGCCGGATGCATTCTCAGAAAGAAAGTCTGGCTTCAGTTCAGATCCCCTCTCTTCTTTCCTTCTGCCCAGGCTTCTCTCTCTCTCTCCCCCCCCCCCATCCCCTCCTCCCCACCCCATGTCAAGCCAGAGATGGCTCAATATGCCCTTCTCCAGCCTGGTTGAGATTATCCCTCGAGATTTCTTCCATCGCTTGGGGGGCATTAGGTTGAGTCTTAGGGCAGGGCTCTCCAAACTTGGCAACTTTAAGATTTGTGGACTTCAATCCCCAGAATTCCCCAGCAAGCCATATTGGGTCAAGAATTCTGGGAATTGAAGTCCACACGTCTTAAAGTTGCCAAGTTAAAGTTGCTACTTTAAAACGTGTGGACTTCAGTTTTTGGGCACTCAGTCTCTAAAAGGTTCGCCATCACTGACTTAGGAACTGTGGCAAGAAAAGTAGTAAAATGGGCCAAAAGTCACTTAACAACTGCCTCACTTAGTAACCATTGAGGGCTCCATTGTGGTCGTAAGTCAAGGATATCAGAGCCTTCTCGTATACCCTGTGCTGCGCTTTGTGACTAAGTGCAAGAACCCTCACATTCCACCTATGCAAAAAAAGCCTTCTTCTCTTTTGAAATATTAATATTAATAATGATAAAGTTGGAAGGGACCTTGGAGGTCATCTAGTCCAACCTCCTGCTCAGGCAGGAAACCCTATACCATTTCGGACAAATGGCTGTCCAGTTTCTTCTTAAAAACTTCCAGTGTTGGAGCATTCACCGCTTCTGGAGGCAGGTTGTTCCACTGGTTAATTGTTCTGTCAGGAAGTTTCTCCTTAGTTCTAAGTTGCTTCTCTCCTTGATCAGTTTCCATCCGTTGCTTCTTGTCCTGCCTTCAGGCGCTTTGGAGAATAGCTTGACTCCCTCTTCTTTGTGGCAGCCCCTGAGATATTGGAAGACTGCTATCATGTCCCCCCTCGTCCTTCTCTTCATTAAACTAGACATACCCAATTCCAGCAACTGTTCCTTATATGTTTTAGCCTCCAGTCCCCTAATCACCTTTGTTGCTCTTCTCTGTACTCTTTCTAGAGTCTCAACATCTTTTTTACATCGTGGTGACCAAAACTGGATGCCGGATTCCAAGTGTGGCCTTACCAAGGCCTTGTAAAGTGGTATTAACACTTCACGTGATCTTGATTCTATCCCTCTGTTAAGGCAGCCTAGCACTGTGTTGGCCTTTTTGGCAGCTGCAGCACACGGCTGGCTCCTATTTAAGTGATTGTCCACTAGGACTCCGAGGTCCCTCTCACAGTTACTTCTATTGAGCAAGGTACCCCCTATACTATGATTTCCTAGGTTGAATGTAAACAGCTAAAGGGCAAAACAAAGCAAATAAACCCAAACAGAACTCTCTGGCGGGTATTTTGCCAATGACCCCCCTGATCCACGATCCAGTTGGAGGCAATCCGGTGGCAGCTATCTTTAGAAAGCTTCTCTAAAACGTTGGCCACCCAGATCGAATGCTTTGAATCTAGGATACTAGTGAAGGAAGGTTTTACACACTCAGGCAAGGTGTACAACAAGGTCTCAGTTGCTCTTGTAAGTCCATCCACTTTGCTGCCGGTCATTCTGCAGAACCCCAGCCTTGGAAGGGACCTGGGAGGTCTTCTAGTCCAACCCCCTGCTTAAGCAGGAGATCCCATACCATTCCCGAGAAGGGGCCGTCCAATCTCTTCTTTAAAGCCTCCAGTGATGGAGGATGCACAACGTCTGGAGGCAAGCCGTTCCGCTGATTGATTGTTCTCACTGTCAGGAAATTTCTCCTTAATTCTAGGTTGGAACTTCCCCCGTTACAGGTGTTTTAGGGCAGATATGCCAGCCTACCTGTGATAGGAAGCTGGTAAAGAAAGAAATCCATTACAAGTAGTCCTCAATTTACAATCATTCGTTTGGTAGCTATTTGAATTTACAGCAGCACTGAAGAAACTTACAATCAGTACTGACACTTGCTACCATTGAGGAAATCAGGAACTGAGAGGCCTGATTTGGCAATTGCATGGTGTGTGTGTGTGTGTGTGTGGGTGGGTGGGTGGTTTTTTTCAACCTGGGCAACTTTAAGATGTATGGACTTCAACTCCCAGAATTTCCCAGCCAGCTATTTGTCTGTTGCTTAGTATCAGTGAATATATGCATTAGACCAGTGTTTCCCAGCCAGTATGTGCGGACTTCAGTTCCCAGAATTCTTCAGCCATTATGTGAGGACTTCAACTCCCAGAATTCCCCAGCCAGCTATTTGTCTGTTGCTTAGTGTCAGTGAATGTATGCATTTAGACCAAGGTTTCCCAGCCAGTATGTGTGGATTTCATCTCCCAGAATTCCCCAGCCATTATGTGCGGACTTCAGCTCCCAGAATTCCCCAGCCATTATGTGCGGACTTCAGTTCCCAGAATTCTCCAGCCATTATGTGAGGACTTCAACTCCCAGAATTCCCCAGCCGGTATGTGCGTACTTCAGCTCCCAGAATTCCCCAGCCGGTATGTGCGGATTTCAGCTCCCAGAATTCCCCAGCCATTATGTGAGGGCTTCAGCTCCCAGAATTCCCCAGCCGTTATGTGAGGACTTCAACTCCCAGAATTCCCTTGCCATCAGGCTGGCTGGGGAATTCTGGGACTTGAAGTCCCTGCATCTTAAAGTTGCCCAGGTTGAGAAGTACTACTTTAGAGGATTGCTCTCTGTCTCCCTCTTGTGGCGCCCTGGAGGCTGACCTCACTCTCTGCTCTCTGCTCTCTGCAGTGGCTGTGGACAATACGTTGCACGTGGAGTGGACCGAGGCGAAATCCTTGCCTGCCCTCTCATCCTTGGGCCACACTCGGACCTCACTGGTGCGCAGGTTGGTGCGTCAGAACTCTGTGGACAGCCAGGACTTCCTTGAGGTGCCTGTTTTAATTGCTCTCCTCGTAGGCCCACTGTTCTTTTTGCACGGGGTGCCACAAATCAGGATGATTCAGTAACGAATACTAATGTTGGAAGGGCGCAGGGAGGTCGTCTAGTCCAACCCCTGCCCAGGGGCAAGGGATCCCAGTTGAAGGAGCCTCCGTACTGGGTTGTCTGCTGGAATGTCTCCATCCGATCCAAACTCGCCAACTTTCTTGGCTGGGGGATTCTTGCTGTCCTCTCGGGCTTACGGTTTTTTTCCCCCTTTGGCAAGGAGGGAGGAAAAATGGACCCTGGTGATGCCCGGCTGAAGGGCGAGATGTACGCC
>NW_015388292.1:23166-45228 GCF_001527695.2 Protobothrops mucrosquamatus
CCTCTCCTCCCCCTCCTCCTCCTCCTTCTCCTCCTTTCTGGAAGATCCATTACCAGCTTTAAATTGTTTGCTTTTTATATACAAAAATTATAGCATGCCTTTTCAGCATTTAAACACCGCTCAGGATGCCTAGCAGCAATTATATCTGTTTGAAAAATAAGATAATTCAGCCCCACAAAAGGCAAAGTGCGAACAATAAGGTAAAAGAAGAAGGCCACCTGATGTAATTCTGCCCCATTTAAAGGACGTTTGCACATGTTTCAGAGCGAAGCTATGAATGGCTTCCCCCGGAAAGCATGAAGTCACTTGTGTCATAATATCATTTTGCAAATGATGCAGGAAGCAGCGGCATCGTACAGCACCTGACATCCCTTTGACCCCTGTAGGAAGTAAGGAGGGTGACTGACGGATGCATGTGAGAGATACATGTGTATTAAAGGCAATCCTTGACTTGTAGCCAAGGTTATGACAGACCTTTTGACATGATGGCAGTGTTTCCATATCTAAGGAGCTGCCACAGAGAAGAAGGGGTCCACCTGTCCTCCAAAGCACCAGAGGGCAGGACAAGAAACAATGGAAGGGAAACTCATCAAAGAGAGAAGCAACCTAGAACTAAGGAGAAATTTCCTGGCAGTGAGAACAATTAACCACTGGAACGGCTTGCCTGCAGACGTTGTGGGTGCTCCATCACTGGAGGATTTTAAGAGGAGATTGGACAGCTATTTATCTGACATGGCCCAGGGTCTCCTGCCTGAGCAGGGGGTTGGACTAGAACAGAGGCCCCCAACCTTTTGGGCACCAGGGACCGGTTCCATGGAGAGAGGGTTTTTCCGCGAACCGGAGAGTGCGTGGTTTTGTGTGCTGCCTGCATCCCGCAGATGGGGCTTTGCTTGTTTGTGTGGACCAGTTGCTGGCATGCCGTGGGCCGGTACTGGTCCATGGACTGGGGGTTGGGGACCCCTGGACTAGAAGACCTCCTAGTTCAGTGGTTCTCAACCTGTGGGTCGGGACCCCATTTGGGGTCCATCGGCCATTTCACGGGGGTCGCCAAGCAAGGCTGTCCGCCATTTTTTTTGCCCACCATTTTTTCCCCTTTTCCGGCGGGTGCCTTACCTCCCTTGGGCTGGGCCAGCTGGTGGTCGGCCTGCTCCGTCTCTGCCGCTTGCCAGCTACGCCTCGGCAGGCGCAGGCGGCGGAACCACGCATGCACGGCGCTCCTGGGCAGGGAAAGTCCTCGACTTACGACCAGTTGGGTAGTCCTCGACTTACGACCGGTTTAGTCCTCGGCTTACGACCGGTTTAGTCCTCGGCTTACGACCGGTTGGGGTCGCGGCATTAAAAAGGTTGAGAACCACTGTCCTAGTTCCCTTCCAACTCTATTATTCTGTTAGACCAGACATGTCAAACTTGCGACGTCATGTGACGTCGCACGACGTATCGGAGCTTTTTCCCCATTGCCGGCAATGCGGTTTCCTGGTGACGTATCCGGCCCGCGGGCCAGCAGTTTGACACCCCTGTGTTAGGCTCTCCAGAGCTACTTACGACCCAGTTTCAAAGTTCTGACTGCCGCCATCTGGGGAGATTCCTCTATTACAGGCAGAAAACAATAAAGTAGTGTGCTTGAACGCTCCGTCTGTGGATCTGATTGCTTGCGCCTGACATAAACTCAGTCTGATGAGAAGATACTGAGGACTGGCGTCAGGGAGTATATTTAAGCCTTAAGAAAGACCGAAGGGCATAGTGTGTGTGTCAGCCTTTTGAAGTAGACCAGAGCAGGAAACTAAAAACGTGTTGTTTTTAAGTTTTTAAGAAGAGATTGGACAACTGTTTGTCTGAAATGGTGTAGGGCGCGTTCTGCCTGAGCAGGGGGTTGGACTAGAGGACCTCCAAGGTCCCTTCTGTTAATATGTGCGCTGAAGGCCTTCATTTTTATATTCCTTTGATGGGGAGGTATGGTGAGCCCAGGACATTTTAGTGCAGGGACCTTCAAACTTGGCCCTTTTATGGCTTGTGGACTTCAACTCCCAGAATTCTTCAGCCAGGCACGCGTGCCTGGCTGAGGAATTCTGGGAGTTGAAGTCCACAAGCCATAAAAGGGCCAAGTTTGAAGACCCCTATTTTAGTGGAAGAAAAGCCAGCTGTTGAATCCAGCCAGATGTTAGAGAAGACCTTCATTCCAGATGTCCTGTTCTCTCCAGAAGCAGCCCAATGTCTTGATATTAACAACTTGGTTTTTGCAGATGCTGTCTTTCAAATCCTGGGATTAATTCACTTAGCCAACTCCGGGTAGTCTGCTCTCCGCCCTCAAACAAAATATCTAATAAATCCAAAAAGTAGCTTTTTGGCTTGATCTGGCCAGATTTGTGCCATTTCCAAGAGGTTCAGGCAATAGGGAACCAGGAAGCCCATCCGGTTGCCAGCTGACCGAAGGAATTTCTGTTGGGCCTGCTCCTCTGCTGTTAGCATCTGTTGGGCCTTTGAAATTTGCAGCTGGCTGGAAGGGCTGCAAGCAGGCATGAATGCTCAAAACACCTGCTCCCCTTAACGCAGAGAAGAGGGATTTATTTAGTGATCATTTGGCTGCCAACTTCCTGCATTTCTTATTTTTGAACCACCTGGTCAAATTTAGCTGTGATTTGCAGTTCTCCAAAATTCATACTGGGATTCTCTAATATTACAACCATGCATATTTGAGAAAGATGATTAGGGGACTGGAGGCTAAAACACATAAGGGACAGTTGCTGGAATTGGGTATGTCTAGTTTAATGAAGAGAAGGACGAGGGGGGAGGGAGTCAAGCTATTCTCCAAAGCATTAACAGAGGGATAGAATCAAGATCACATGAAGTGCTAATACCACTTTACGATGCCTTGGTAAGGCCACACTTGGAATATTGCATCCAGTTTTGGTCACCACAATGTAAAAAAGTTGTTGAGACTCTAGAAAGAGTGCAGAGAAGAGCAACAAAGATGATTAGGGGACTGGAGGCTAAAGCATAGAAGGAACGGCTGCTGGAATTGGGTATGTCTACTAGTTTAATGAAGAGAAGGACGAGGGGGGACCTGATAGCAGTGTTACAATTTCTCAGGGGCTGCCCCAAAGAAGAGGGAGTCAAGCTATTCTCCAAAGCGCCTGAAGGCAGGACAAGAAGCAACGGATGGAAACTGATCAAGGAGAGAAGCAACCTAGAACTAAGGAGAAATTTCCTGACAGTTAGAACAATTAATCAGTGGAACAACCTGCCTCCAGAAGCTGTGAATGCTCCAACACTGGAAGTTTTTAAGAAGAGATTGGACAGCCATTTGTCCGAAATGGTATAGGGTTTCCTGCCTGAGCAAGGGGTTGGACTAGATGATCTCCAAGACCCCTTCCAACATTATTATTATTATTAGTATTATTGTTGCTGTTGTTGTTGTCAGTGAAATCAGTGCACTAAGGTAGTCCTCAACTTACAAGCAGAATTATTAGTGAAGTCAGTCGTGCCTGGCAATATGATCTTCTTATGCCACGGTTGTTAAGCGAATTACTGCAGTTGTTAAGTGAATCACGCCGTCGTTAATCAGATCCCCTATACAATTTGCTTGCTGGAAGTGGCTAGGAAGGCCGCACATGGTGATCACATATCTCTGGGACACTTCAATTGCCCTACATACATGCCAATGGCTAAGTGCCAGAATTTCAAACATGTGACCGTGAGGATGCTGCGGCTGTCGTAAGTATGAGGAGCGGTTGAAACTTTTTTCAGTGCCATTGTAACTATAAGCCAGGGGTCTTCAAACTTGGCAACTTGTGGACTTGTGGACTTCAACTCCCAGAATTCTGGGAATTGAAGTCCACAACTCTTAAAGTTGCCAGGTTTGAAGGCCCCTGCTATAAGCAGTTGCTAAACAAACATTTGTAAGTTGGGAACTATCTGTAAAGGCATTGTGTACATACAGGTAGTCCTTGACTTACAACCATTCATTTAGTGACTAACTGAAGTGAAGTTACCTCAGAATCCCCATGGTCATGTGATCAAAGCTTGAATGCTTGGCAACGGGTGCATATTTATGACCGTGTCCCAGATAAACATATGATTATCTTTTGCGACTATCTGACAAGCAAAGTCAACGAGGAAGCCAAATTCACTTAAGAACGGTGTTATCACTTAAAAATGTGATGCAGTATTCCAAGTGTGGCCTTACCAAGCCATTGTAAAGTGGTATTAACATTTCATGTGATCTTGATTCCATCCCTCTGTTAATGCTGCCTAGCACTGTGTTGGCCTTTTTGGCAGCTGCAGCACACGGCTGGCTCATATTTAAATGATTGTCCACTGGGACTCCGAGGTCCCTCTCACAGTTACTACTATTGAGCAAGGTACCCCCTATACTATACCTGTACATCTGGTTTTTCTTGCCTAAATGTAGAACTTTACATTTTCACCATTGAATTTCATTTTGTTAGATAGCGCCCAGTGTTCAAGTCTGTCCAGATCCTCCTGTATCCTAAGCCTGTCTTCTGGAGTGTTGGCTATTCCTGCCAGCTTGGTGTCGTCTGCAAATTTGATGAGTTCCCCATCTATTCCCTCGTCCAAATCATTGATGAAAAAAAGTTCCTGTCTTCTGGAGCAGGAAGTAACTATGTATTCTGTAAAACCCAAGCCCGTTAACTTCTTGAATACCCCATGGTGGCATTTATTATACAGAGGAGCAGATAGGTATGGCCAAATATAGAATAAACCCAAAGAGATGCAATGAGTTGGAAATCCTACTCAGTACTTAAAAGCTTTGGGTTCTACCCCCACAACCCTCACAATGAGTACAAAACCTTTTTCCCCGTGCTTTTTCCTGCAGCATTATTTGCCATTTGCTGCGGAATGACAGTTTCAATAAACAGGCAGCAAAATAACTGAAAAGTAATGTACCACATGCGAATACACAACGCCCAGGCTGCTGATCCACTGCCTTGAAAGAAAAAAAGGCAGCATGTGTGCCGTTCAGAAGCAATTATCACAAAGTTCTGTTGCTTTTTCTTTTTTTCAAAAAAGGCTTTCCAAGGAGTGTTAAGTGGTGGGTGTCAATTTTGAAGTTTTGCAAGGTTTAATTAGGGTTCCATTTCTGAATATGTACAGAGTACATGTAGTCCTTGACGTAAAACAAAGTTCACCTAGTGTTCAAAGTTACAACAACGCTGAATAAAGTGAATTATGACCCTTTTTTCCCCACTTACGGTTATTTTTCGCTTTTGGTCATGTCATCAACATTCGGACACTCGGCAACTGATTCGTATTTATGACGGTTCCTGGGATCACGTGACCCCCCCTTTAGCGACCGTCTGACAAGCAAAGCCAATGGGCTCAATTGTGGTCATAAGTCGAGGGCTACCTGTTATGCTGTTTTTCTGCTTTCAATATTTTATTCTACACTGCCCAGAGTCCCTCTGTGAGGGAGATGGGTAGTTCCTAAATACGACAAATATATGATAAATAGGTTTGTGTGTGTATGTATGTGTGTGTTTGTGTGTGTGTGTGTGTGTGTGTGTGCACGTGTGTATGTCAGGGGTCTTCAAACTTGGTCATTTTATGACTTGTGGACTTTAACTCCCAGAATTCCTCAGCCAGGCACAGTGGCTGAAGAATTCTGGGAGTTGAAGTCCACAAGTCATAAAAGGGCCAAGTTTGAAGACTCTGTCACTACCTCCATTTCTTCCCCATCTATTTGCCAAGAATTGAGAGGTCCGGATGCCATGATCTTGGTTTTCTTAATGTTGAGTTTCAAGCCAACTTTTGCACTCTCCTTCTTCACCCGCATCAAGAGGCTCTTTAGTTCCTCTTCACTTTCTGCCATTAGAGTGGTATCATCTATGTATACATATGCATTCTCTTTTTTCTATTTTCATCAGTGCCCATCATAAGCCTCAATGGCGTGTGTATCACACACCTCTCTTTCTCCCCTCCCAGGTGGCCGTGATCTGCCAGAGCTGTCCCTGTCTGAGCTCCATCCTCTGTTATTTTAAAAGAGCAGATTCTTTGGTCAAGTGCCTTATTGAAGAAATTCCCACTGCGAATTGTGTGTTTCTCCCCAGACATTGATTGCATTCACCTGACATGCTTCATCTGATGATTAAATTAACCCATTTTCTGGCTTTGCACAATGCATGGAACTGTAAGCTAATCAGACAGGCCATGATTGCCCGGCTTAGTCAGAGGAAGATTTTAACTCTAACCCTGCTTAACCTGTAAAAGTGCATTTCATAGGTCTTCACCCCATTTGGTTGCTCACCTGGTGTGAACAGAGACAGGCGCTCGAGGAAGAGAGGGAGAGAGACGGACAGAGAGAGAGAGAGAGAGAGAGAGAGAGAGAGAGAGAGAGAGAGAGAGAGTATGTGTGTGAGAAAGAATGAGAGAGAAAATAAGAAAGAGTATAAGAGCGAATGAGAGAAAAAAATGGAGAATGAGAGAATGAAAGAGATGGATAGATAGATAGATAGATAGATAGATAGATAGATAGATAGATAGATAGAATGGAAGAGAGAGAGAGATAGAATGAGTGAGAAAGAGAGAGAAAATGAGAAAGTATAAGTGAATGAGAGAAAAAAATGAGAGAATGAAAGATAGATGATAGATAGATAGATAGATTAAGAGAGAGAGAATGGAAGAGAGAGAGAATGAGAGAGAGAGAGAGAGAGAGAGAATAAGAGGAAAGAGAATAAAAGAGAGACACAGAAAAATAGAAACTGGCCTAATGGTTGAATTCCGGAGTTGAAATCCACCCACCTTAAAGTTACCAAGTTGGGGAAGCACTCCGCTAAGTCATGTTTCTAGACTGCAATGCCCAGAACGGCAGTTTCCACTTTACTTCTGAGGCCAGCTCTGCCATCCCTGAACACAAAGAACCATTCCCCACAGCTAGAAAACTAGCTGTTCAACGCAAGGCCTTCCAGACAGGCCTTCTTCCTGACATTTCGGCGTTTTTTGTGAAAGGGATGAGGCTCCCACTATGGGGGGGGGGAAACCTTAAGCATCTGAGCTGCCCCCCTCCCACTCTCGGAGCGCCTTTAAAGGCCTCGGTGTTATCACTCCTACTTGTTCTGCACTGACGTCAGTAAAGAGCCCGGCCTGTATCCTGGGAGAAATTGGTCCGTGATGACTGGTTGCCATGGAAATACACCTTGTTGCAAGCTACCAGCCCCGATCCGGCTTCCGGGGAAAAAAAGCCCCTGGCTTCAAGTCAGGAGGGCTGCTGCGATGTGGGAAGGGGCCAAGGTAAGCCTGCAGAAGAAGAATCGTTCGAGAAGGAGCCCCCCCATGGCTGTTTCCCAACAAGGGGCAGGTGGAGAGAAAGAGAGTACCCCCCGCCCTCAAGATGCCCTCCAGAGTGGTATCCATGATGGATGTGGCTTTCTCTGTACCATCAGCATCCTCCACTTCCCTGTCTCACTGTGGGGGGGCAGGCAAGGGGTGGTCTTGGGGACAAGCCGGATGTAACCTTCCACCTTTACTCTCCAGTTTTGCAAAGGGCACCCCCAGGAAAAAAGAAGTAAGGGAGAAATGTGTCCGGGGGTGTGACTGTGTGTGTGGGACGATTTTCCTATTTCTTTAGGCCTCGCTAACTTTCCGCCTTGCACTTGATCACCGCTGTGCCTTCATCTGTTCCACGTGCAAGGCTGCATCCACACAGCACTTTGACACTCAGATCAAGAGATCTGGGTAGAGATTTTTTTGGGGGGGAGGAGAGGGGTGTTTCTTTGGGCAGACGGACCAGTTGTGTGAATCCATCTTGCTGGGTTTCCTTTGTGATTGAACGCGTTGTGCTAACCCCTCCCCGCCAGCAGGTTAGATCAGTAATGAAACATGTTGCGCAGAACAGAACTCCTGTCTCTAATAGGAACTTGTAAAGATATTCCTTTATTTATTTGCATTTATTTTTTATCCCGTCGTTATTTTTGTAATAATTCGAACATACCTTATACTCCCTACCCCTTTTCCCCTGCAGCCATGACCCTGTGAGGTGGGTTGGGCTGAGAGAGAATCACTGGCCCAGAGTCACCCAGTTGGTGTTCATCCCTAAAGCAAGACTAGAATTCACAATCTCCTGGTTTCTAGTCTGGCGCCTTATATAGATTGTGAGTTCTAGTGCTGCCTGAGGCATGAAAAAGCTGGCTGGGTGATTTTTGGCCAGAGACTGTGAGTTCTAGTGCCGCCTGATGCATGAAAACCAGCCAGGTGACTTTTGGTGAATACTAGGAGACTGTGAGTTCTAGTCCTGCCTTAGGCATAAACATCTAACAAATTCTGGCTGGGGAATTCTGGGAGCTGAATCCACACATCTTAAAGTTGTCAAGGTTGAGAAAGTCTGCTCCAGGGCAAGTTTCTAGTCTGCTGTGCCCAGAAGTAGCTCAGTTCTGAGATCACCTCTGCCATCACTGAATATAAAGAACCATTCCGCACAGCTGGAAAACCAGGTGCTCAGTTTAAGGAGTTCCCATCACACTTTCTTCCTGACCTGCTAGTTTTCTTTGCAAAACAAGTTTCAAAACATGATGCTGTTATCTGTAAGGGGGAACATTAAACAACCGAGCTGTGGAATTCTGGGAGTTGAAGTCCACCCATCTTAAAGATGCCAAAGTGGAGAAACAGGAGTGTAGACGGCGGCATTTCGATCACATCAGTACAGGTACAGTCCTCGACTTACAACAGTTCGTTTAGTGACCGTTCAGAGTTACAACGGCACTGAAAAAAAGTGACTGATGACCGCTTTTCAGAGTTACGACCCTTGCAGCATCCTCATGATCATGTGATTAAGATTCAGAGGCTTGACAACTGGCTCATATTTATGACCGTGGCTTTGTCCTGAAGTCACGTGATCCCGTTTGGCGACCTTCTGACAAGCAAAGCCAATGGGGGAAGCCAGATTCACTTAACCATCGGGATAGTAACCTATCAACTGCAGTGATTCGCTTAACAACTGTGGCAAAACTCACTTAACAAATGTCTCACTTGACGGCAGATCTTTTGGATTCAATTGTGGTCGTAAGTTCAGGACTACCTGTAATAGCACTCCCTCTTCCCTACCAGCACCGAGGCTAGAAATAAAAAGGAACATAATCTCTAATAAACACTGCATTCCTTCCCCATTTGCCGTATGTTGCTGTACACCGAACTCCCTAAAGTTTTATGCCCACCCACATTTATTCTCTTTTATCCAGGCATCTAATACACTTTACGGTCCTGTAAACGAATTACCGAAACAATCAACACAGTAAAGGCACAGCTGGTGCTTCTTCACCCTCATAATTTTTATTTTTTTCTGGTTCCCAAATCCCTATAATAGGAAGGTCAAGGCACAGGAGCTTTTTGGAAAGCACAGTGATTAGCATCCAAGGAAAGAAATAGCCCAGAAGTAAATTGCAGGGGAAAAAAAGACTTTAAAAATTCAAAGTATGGGCAAATAATTCATAAGGCAGGGAAGAACGGAAAGTGCCAAGCTCTCCGTTATATTCATAATATTTCTATACAGCCGACTGGAAGTTTTTAAGAAGAGACTGGACAGCCATTTGTCTGAAATGGTATAGGGTTTCCTGCCTGAGCAGGGAGCTGGACTAGATGACCTCCTAGGTCCCTTCCAGCTCCGTTATTCTGTTAATCTGAATGAATGAAGACGTCAAATCCCTGCAGGTGACCTTCAGCCTGGCCTTGCACAACATTCAAAACTGCTAAAAGGAATCCACCAAACCCAGTTAAAAGCTAGCCAATTTCAAATGGACCTAGATCAGTGGTTCTCAACCTTTTTAATGCCGCGACCCCCAACCGGTTGTAAGTCGAGGACTAAACCGGTCGTAAGTCGAGGACTTTCCCTGCCCGGGAGCGCAGCGCATGCGTGGTTCCACCCCCTGCGCCGGCCGAGGCGTAGCTGGCAAGCGGCAGAGACGGAGCAGGCCGACCACCAGCTGGCCCAGCTCAAGGGAGGTAAGGCACCCGCCGGAAAAGGGGGAAAAAATGGCGGACAGCCTTGCTTGGCGACCCCCGTGAAATGGTCGATCGACCCCAAATGGGGTCGCGACCCATAGGTTGAGAACCGCTGACCTAGATGGTCTGAACCCAACTTTTTTCTATGCATTAATCTTCTTGCTTGCCTGGGAAGGCAGAGCAGGTGATGGTTTGACTTCCCCCCCATTTCATGCGCAGCAGTCATGCCGTATTTATTGCTTGGCAAGGAATCGTCTTTTGTTGAGCTTGATCCCAAGCCTGTGGGATTCGATAAAGAACGGTCACGGTCCTTCTTCTTTTCTTCTGTGGCTGCCCTTCAGAAGGTGATCCCGTTTTGGAGTGAAGAGGAGAGAGAAAAAGACAACTGGAGGGAGGCTGATCAAAGCGGGAGAGAAAGGTGCCAAACTTATTCTTAGAATGAGCCAGATCTCAAAAGGGGATATTGCCAAGGGCAAATGGTTATGGGTAGTCCTTGACTTACCACCGTAACGGAAGCTGCAAATTACGGTTGTAAGCAGTGGTGGGATTCAAATGTGTGAACAACCGGTTCTCTGCGGGGATGCCGCTTCCGGACGTCCGTTCTGGGCCTGGGCAACAAAGAAATTAGCTACCGGTTCTGCCAAAGTGAACTGGCTGAATCCCACCACTGGCTGTAAGTCATGACAGTCATGAGGCAGGTCATCACGTGACCGACCCAGTTTTATGAGCTGTCAAGTGAACCCGTCTTCCCCCATTGACTTTGCTTGTCAGAGGGTCGCAAAAGGGGATCACACGACCCCGGAGCACAGCGACCGTCATAACTACATGCCAAGCATCTGAATCTTGATCACGTGACCACGAGGATGCTGCAATGGTGTGAAAAATTCTCGTAAGTCATTTTTTTCCAGTGCTGTTGTTAAGTTCGACTACCTGTAATCTAGCCAAGACAAGGAACTCTTGCAGTGATTGGATGGCTTAAATGGGAGAGGAGGAAAAATTCAGCCCATGAGCTTCCACGGTGAAGGTAGACTTGACTATGGGCCTTCCCAGTGTTGAAGGAAGTGTCTTCATCATGGTTCAGTCCAAGCCGGGGATAAACAACATGGTGACTGCTTTAGAAAGAAGGTTGCAGTTTATTGAAGAGGAGAGCCAGACAGGAAGATGGCTCTGGAAGAAGAGAGAGAGAGAGAGCACGTGTAGGGAGTGGGTTTTTATATCCTCTGGAGCCTTTTGTTTGGAGTTGTTTCCTGTTCCTGTTTGAGGCTTTGTATTTCCTGTGTCGTGTATTCTGACCTGAGTCTGAGTGTGCCCTTTGGCATCTGTGAGTTAATTCTATTATGTCCTGTCTTAGATTTTGGGCGGGGTATGTAGATTTTAGGTGTCTTTGTCTTCTTAATCTTCTAGCTGGGGCTTCCAACCTTCCTGGATTATTTACTTCTGCATTTCTACAGAGCTGGTTTCTGTTTGGGGGAGGGAGACTTGGGGCTATTAAGAAAACTGGGCATGCTTTTCTGCCTCTTTAAGATCCTTTGACAAAATATATTTTTCTGCCCTTTTCATATTTCCTTCTCTGGGGGGGGGGCTGACTTCCCACAACAGTCTTCTCCAGTCTATAACCCCACATCTTTCTCACTGGCAGGCTGGCTGATAAGCTGATATGGAACATAATTGGAACTGTTTTGAAGGCAAGACTTGTAATTTATTTATTTTTACTATTTTACTATTAAGGGAAAGCCATCCAAATCCCAACACTATCTCACAAACGTGTGCACGCTGAGATATCCATCCAGAGCAGGGATGGGGAACGATGGCCCTTTTATGACTTGTGGACTTCAACTCCCAGAATTCCTGAATCTGGAAGGGACCTTGGAGGTCTTCTAGTCCAACCCCCTGCTCAAGCAGGAAACCCTGTACTATTTCAGACAAATGGCTGCCCAGTCTTTTCTTAAAAACTTCCAGTGATGGAGCACCCACAACTTCTTGAGGAATTCGTTCTACTGATTTAACAATTCTTACTGTCAGGAAGTTTCTCCTTAGTTCTAGGCTGCTTCTCTCCTTGATTGGTTTCCATCCATTGATTCTTGTTTTGCCTTCAGGGGCTTTGAAGAATAGGTTGACCTAGGTCAGAGGTCTTCAAACTTGGCCCTTTTATGACTTGTGGACTTCAACTCCCAGAATTCCTCAGCCAGGCAAGCTGGCTGAGGAATTCTGGGAGTTGAAGTCCACAGGTCATAAAGGGGCCATCGTTCCCCACCTTTGAGCTAGAGGCAAGCTGGGAGTTTCTAAGTGTACCGTCTTAATGACCTCTGCTTTCTTTTCTTGCACAGGTAAATGTTGAAGACACCATCGAAATGCTACCCAAGTCCCGGCGAGCGCTCACCATTCAGGAAATTGCAGCCCTCGCTCGATCTTCCTTGCACGGTAAGATGTAGAAAACGGCAGCCATATTCTCACAACCGTGTGAGTTTTAACTTTAGCAATAGCTTGGGGGGGGGCATTATTTAGGGCTGTGTGCAAGTCCAAGAAATGTGGGCTGAGCAAATCTGGCCGAGATTTGATGACTGAAGGGTAAGTGAAGTAGCCAATCCAAAGGATGTAGAACCCAATCTGGATTTGGTAAAAGAGGCTTCAGATTCGCCACAGTGCCTACGTGCAGATGAACTTCAGATTCGATCTGGATATTGATTTATTTTATTAGAAAAAGGGTACAGGTGTAGCTCCCGACTTACAGCCAGAATGGAACCCAAAATTTCTGTTGCAAAGCGAGACAGTGGCTAAGTGAATTTTGCCCCATTTTACGTGGCACGGTCGTTAAGCGAATCACTGCAGTTGATGAGTTACTAACCCGGTGGTTAAGTGAATCTGGCTTCCCCCCTTGACTTTGCTTGTCAGAAGGGGATCATGTGACCTCAGATCAAAGCCACGGTCATAAGTATGAGCCAGTTGCCAAGCCTCTGAATCTTAATCACATGATCATGAGGATGCTGCAAGGGTCGTAACTCTGAAAAGCGGTCATAAGTCACTTTTTTTCAATGCTGTTGTAACTCTGAACGGTCACTAAACAAACTGTTGTAAGTCGAGGACTGTACCTGTACTGATGTGATCAAAATGCCGCTGTCTACACTCCTGTTTCTCCACTTTGGCATCTTTAAAATGGGTGGACTTCAACTCCCAGAATTCCCCAGCTCAGTAGTTTAATGTTCCCCCTTACAGGTAGCGTCATGTTTTTAAACTTGTTTTGCAAAGAAAGCTAGCATGTCAGGAAGAAAGTGTGATAGGAACTCCTTAAACTGAGCAGCTAGTTTTCTAGCTGCGGGGAATGGTTCTTTATATTTAGTGATGACAGAGATGATCTCAGAATTAAGCTACTTCTGTGCACAGCAGACTAGAAACTTGCCCTGGGGGAGAGCTTCTCAACCTTGACAACTTTAAGATGTGTGGATTCAACTCCCAGAATTCCCCAGCAAAGACCAGGGGCAGGCAACTTTGGCTCTTTTATGACTCGTGGACTTCAACTCCCAGAATTCCTGAGCCAGCATGGGGGAACTATGGCCCCTTCATGACTCGTGGACTTCAACTCCCAGAATTCCTGAGCCAGCATGGGGGAACTATGGCCCCTTCATGACTTGTGGACTTCAACTCCCAGAATGCCTGAGCCAGCATGGGGGAACTATGGCCCCTTTATGACTTGTGGACTTCAACTCCCAGAATTCCTGAGCCAGCCTGGCTCAGCTTGGAAACCTCTCCCTTTCCCCTCAGCATGGCTGGTTCAGGAATTCTGGGAGTTGAAGTCCACGAGTCATAAAAGAGCCAAGGTTGCCTACCCCTGTGTTAGACGGTAACACAGTTGTGAAGTGAATCTGGCTCCCCCATTGACTTTGTCAGAAGGTTGCAGAAGGTGGATCACATGACCTGTCATAAATATGAGTCAGTTGCCAAGCATCTGAATTTTGATCACGTGACCCTGAGGATGTTGCAAGGGTCTTAAGTGTGAAAAATGATCATAAACTCATTTTTTTCAGTGCTGTTGTAACTTCGAACGGTCACTAAATGAACTGTCGTAAGTCGAGGACTAATTGCATTGGTTTATTTTATCACTGTGTAACGGAAAGGGTATTAATAGTCCAATCTGGCGTTAGGCTCTGTCTTGGCATATTAGGCTCCAATTAAGCATACTGAGGTTGTAATATCATTTTAAGACAATTTATTGGAAACATTTTAATAAAAAGGATTCACTCTCTGCAACAGAGAGAAAACCGAGAGCAAAGGGCTTGCATTTGCTTTTTGCACAACAAAGAAAGTTCAAAGAAAAAAATGGATTGGTAAAGAAGAATGCATAAGATATATAGCAATTTAACAAATTAACTTTTACAAATATAAATGAAATATAAACTGATCAGAGAAGATCAGAGGTAGATGTCGTAAGATAGATAAGCAGTATAGTATTTTTATAACGCATGAAATATGAAAACATTGGGACGGTGCATCTAAATGGAAAACCTGGATATTTAGATATATTGAGCAAATTATGACTGATAAGAAGTTTGAATATTAAGGGGAAATTAAGTTTAAATAAGAACTATGAGAATAGGATATACGGCGAACTAATAAGATGATTTTTAGAAAAATAACACAAGTTGATAAGAAAAAATGTCACACATGGACATTATTATTTGTACAAACATGAAAAAAATGTTTATATTTAACCATTTATGCACTGAAAATACTAAGAATATATTTGTTTAAAGTTGAAGAAGGAGGATATTATTGGGAGAAGGGAAGATCAAAGAAATACACTATTAATTAATATACTAATTATGGAATTACAAAAAAATAATTATTATTGACTAATTAACTACTATTGATTGTTTTTTCAAAATATATGAACCAAGACAACACGCTGTACACTAGGCACTAAGGATTGTTACTGTAAAAAAATCAATAAAACGTTTCTTAAAAAAAGAAAAGAAAAAAAAAGAACGTATCCTGCCCCATTACCTCAGGGAAATAAGCCATCCAATAATAGGTAAACATAAGAATTGGAAAGAACATAGGAAAAAAAAGAAATTAGCGTGGGAAGAAACCGCATGAGTCCCATAGACTCGTTGTAAAAAGACGCAGTTGCCTTCAGTTGAAACAGTTAGTGCATACAAAACAATGCAGGTAGTCCTCGACTTACGACAGTTCATTTAGTGACCGTTCGAAGTTACAACGGCACTGAAAAAAGGGACTTAGGACCGTTTTTCATACTTAAGGCGGCATCCCCATGGTCACATGATCAAAATTCAGATGCTTGGCAACTGGTCCATATTTATGACGGTTGCTGTGTCCCTGGGGTCATGTGATCCCCTTTTGCAACGTTCTGACAAGCCAAGTCAATGCATTTAACAATTGTGTTGCTAACTTAACGACTGCAATGACTCCCTTAACAACCGTGGCAAGAAAGGTCGTAAAATGGAGCCAAACTTACTTAACAAGTGTCTCACTTAACAACATACATTTTGGGCTCAATTGTGGTCGTAAGCCGAGCGCTACCTGTATAACGGGGCCCACATGGCTTGGCCCTCAGAAGGAGAGCTAATTTAGTGTTGTGACTGATGGACTGGAAAACAGGAAGTTTTATTGAGTTTTGCCTTAGGCACGAAGCCAGTTGGAAGACTTTGGGACAATCACTCCCTCTCTGAGCCTTAGAAAGAAGACCTCAAGGGCAAATGACTTCTGAAAATCTTGCTAAGAAAACTGAATGGATGTGTCCATAAAGCTGCCAAGAATGAAGGCTGGCTCAAATAGCAAAATGAAGAGGACACTCAAAAAGGGCACTGGAAAATATTCTGGAATAGAATAGAGTAGAGTAGAGTAGAGTAGAGTAGAGTAGAGTAGAGTAGAGTAGAGTAGAGTAGAGTAGAGTAGAGTAGAGTAGAATAGAATCTGGAAGGGAACTTGGAGGTCTTCTAGTCCAGCCCCCTGCTCAAGCAGGAGAACCTATACCAGTGATGGCGAACCTTTTAGAGACCGAGTGCCCAAACTGCGACCCAAAACCCACTTACCCATTGTTGGGTGCCGGGTAGGTGTGGCCCATTAGGTGGGTGTGGCCCATTGGGTGGGCGTGGCTGCGGTGGTAACAGCAGACTGGGTGGGACTAAAAAGTTCAATCAATCAATTCCAACTTTGCAAGATCTTTTTTTTCCCGCGAGAAGTTGAAATTGACTGATTGATTGAACCTTTTTTTTTTTTTTTGCACACGGCGGCGGAGGCCTAAAGCGAAAAGGTTTTATAAAACCCAGCTGAAGGCCTAGGACTGGGGCGACGGCGCACGTGCCCACAGAGAGGGCTCAGAGTGCCACCTCTGGCACCTGTGCCATAGGTTCGCCACCACTGACCTATACCATTTCAGACAAGTTACTGTCCAGTCTCTTCTTAAAAACCTCCAGTGATGGAGCGCCCACGATTTCTGGAGGCAAGCTGTTCCACTGGTTAATTGTCCTCACTGTCAGGAAGTTTCTCCTTAATTCCAGGTTGCTTCTCTCTTTGGTCAGTTTCCAACCATTGTTTCTTGTCCTGCCCTCTGGTGCTTTGAAGAATAATATGACCCCCTCTTCTTTGTGGCAGCCTCTCAAATACTGGAATACTGCTATCATTGTCTCCCCTATTTCTTCTTTTCTTTAGACTAGCCAAACCCAAGTCCTGCAGCCGTTCTTCGTTTGTTTTAATCTTCGGGCCTTTGATCATTTTAGTTGTTCTTCTTTGAACTTTTTCCAAAGTCTCAACATCTGTTTTGTACTATGATGACCAGAATTGGTTGCAGATTTGGAGAACATCATATTTGGCCTTAGAAACAGGGTGTGTGTGGGGGGTGGTGGCTCAAAAAATCCAGATAGTTTCCTGGTTAATGCCTTCATTTATAAAGCTTTTGAATTGTATTGTACCATTGTGTTTATTTGTAGCAATTTAAAGTTTTACATATGTATATGTATTTGTTTCAGCCTGCTATTGTTGCTTTGTTTCTCTTGCTGCAATCTTTTGAAGATCTCCCCATTGGTAGGTCAACCTGATCCATATGCCTCTAAAGCAGTATTTTTCAATTTTGGCAACCGGAAGATTTGTGGGCTTCTCCAGCAAACATGAATTCTGGGAGTTGAAGTTCACCTGTCTTCCAGTTGCCAAGATTGAAAAACAGTGCTCTTAAAACCTGTTTCTCCACAGCCTAATAAATTAAGTGGCTTTTCTCCTTTCCAGCAAATGCTGTCTGTCCACGTTGCAAATATGAAAACATTTAAAAATATGAATGCATGCAGAAACAAAGCATATTTTAATTAACAAAGGTCATGTCAGTTGCACGGAAGGGATGAAGGAAGGCCAAAACAAGCCACGAATCAGAGATTTAGCTCAGGGGTAGGCAACCTGGGCTCTTTTATGACTCGTGGACTTCAACTCCCAGAATTCCTGAGCCAGCACGGCTCAGCTTGGAAACCTCTCCCTTTCCCCTCAGCTTGGCTGGCTGAGGAATTCTGGGAGTTGAAGTCCACGAGTCAAAAAAGAGCCAAGGTTGCCTACCCCTGTTCTATACCATACCATCTCAGACAAGTGACTGTCTAGCCCAGGGGTGGGCAACCTTGGCTCTTTTATGACTCGTGGACTTCAACTCCCAGAATTCCTGAGCCAGCCACGCTGAGGGGAAAGGGAGAGGTTTCCAAGCTGAGCCATGCTAGCTCTGGAATTCTGGGAGTTGAAGTCCACGAGTCACAAAAGAGCCAAGGTTGCCTACCCCTGATTTAGCTCTTTTAGAAGAGCGGATGTTCCTAAGAACACGAAATAAGTTCAGCGTGTATCGAAATTTAAAGTTCCTTAATTCAGTTGTTGCCAGGATCCTTCACAGGTTGGGGAGAGTCCTGAAAGTGGAAAGAGGCACCGTCTCAGCGACCTGAGGGCATCTCCAGCTAACTCTGACTGTTCGGTTGCAGGTATTTCCCAGGTGGTGAAGGACCATGTGACCAAGCCCACCGCTATGGCGCAAGGCAGGGTGGCCCACCTGATCGAGTGGAAGGGATGGTGCAAACCCATCGATTCTCCTGCCACCCTGGAAAGCACTTTCAACTCCTATTCGGATCTCAGTGAAGGAGAGCAGGAGGCCAGGTTTGCTGCAGGTGGGACTGCGAGGGAGGGGAAAACAGGTGGGGACAGGAGCTCTCTCAGGCTAGATCAGTGTTTCTCAATTAAGATGTGTGGACTTCAACTCCCAGAATTCCACAGCCAGCAAGCGTGGACTTCAGTTCTCAGAATTCCACAGCCAACATGTGTGGACTTCAACTCCCAGAATTCCACAGCCAGCATGTGTGGACTTCAACTCCCAGAATTCCACACCAGCATGTATGGATTTCAATTCCCAGAATTCCACAGCCAGCATGTGTGTAGTTCAGTTCCCAGAATTCCACAGCCAGCATACGTGGACTTCAACTCCCAGAATTCCACAATCAGCATCTGTGGACTTCAACTCCCATAATTCCACAGCCAGCATGTGTGGGTTTCAGTCTCAGAATTCCACTGTCAGCATCTGTGGACTTCAGCTCTCAGAATTCCACAGCCAGCATGCGTGGACTTCAGCTCCCAGCATTCCACAGCTAGCATGCATGGACTTCAGCTCCCAGAATTCCGCACCAGTATCTGTGGACTTCAGCTCCCAGAATTCCACAGCCAGCATCTGTGGACTTCAGCTCCCAGAATTCCACAGCCAGCATGTGTGTAGTTCAGTTCCCAGAATTCCACAGCCAGCATGCGTGGACTTCAACTCCCAGAATTCCACAGCCAGCATGTGTGGACTTCAACTCCCAGAATTCCACACCAGCATGTATGGATTTCAATTCCCAGAATTCCACAGCCAGCATGTGTGTAGTTCAGTTCCCAGAATTCCACAGCCAACATGTGTGGACTTCAACTCCCAGAATTCCACAGTCAACATGCGTGGACTTGAGCTCCCAGAATTCCACAGCCAGCATGTGTGGGCTTCAGTCTCAGAATTCCACAGTCAGCATCTGTGGACTTCAGCTCCCAGAATTCCACAGCCAACATGCGTGGACTTCAGCTCCCAGAATTCCACAGCCAGCATGCGTGGACTTCAACTCCCAGCATTCCACACCAGCATGTATGGATTTCAATTCCCAGAATTCCACAGCCAGCATGTGTGTAGTTCAGTCTCAGAATTCCACAGTTAGCATCTGTGGACTTCAGCTCCCAGAATTCCACAGCCAACATGCGTGGACTTCAGATCCTAGAATTCCACAGCCAGTATCTGTGGACTTCAGTTCCCAGAATTCCACAGCCAGCATGTATGAATTTCAGTTCCCAGAATGCGACAGTCAGCATGTTAGTTGGGGGATTCTGGGAGTTGAAGTCCACTCATTTCCATGTTGTCACGGTTGAGAAACTCTGGTCTAGTCTATGCCAGAAATCTAATGCCAGATCTGAGTTGCACGAGCCAAGGTTGATACTATGTGGAAGCAAAGAAAGAGTCGTTTCTCTCTCTCTTTCTCTCTTTTCTCCCATCTCGCACTTTGTGTTGGTTTTGCACCAAATCTCGGCACCCATACTTTCCTGGGTTTGAGGAGAGGGGCTCCTCTTTCCTGGGTACTTAGTAAACAATATTTAGTCGCCGGTTTGTGGTGCATTTGGGGGAAAGACCCACCTCTACTAAACAGTTGCCGAGTAGTGGGAGGCAGATGGTGTGATTTACAGGCAACATGGGTTGTGCTCACCTTGGCATTCTTCCTCATGGTTAAGTTAACCGTTGCTTATTCGATTAAGCCCATTTTCTTTTATGCTCACGGGATACACGGATCTATTACTAAACTGGTGAATCGGCAGCTATTGAACTGCTGAGATCATGGAACCCTCTCAGCCTTCAGTGTCATGGTTCCGATTAGGGGAATACTTCAAAGAACCCCGAGGCATTGTTTATCTTAAAATCTCTTTATTAGTACAGCACCCTTCCGCGCGAACATGGGGGATGCCAAGATCTGAATTCCCCTCCCCTGAGCACATAGTATTCAAGCACAATTCCCTCCTCCAATTAGCCGTCATAAATCACGTTCTCCAATCAGTTCGAAGGGCAAAGTTTCCCTTCCGTTCTGTAGCCATCGGTTTCTTATCTTAACTAATCCCCACACACATTCTTTCTCCTCTCCTCCTAGCATCATCTAATTCAGGGGTAGTCAACCTTGGCTCTTTTATGACTCGTGGACTTCAACTCCCAGAATTCCTGAGCCAGCTTAGCTGGCTCAGGAATTCTGGGAGTTGAAGTCCACGAGTCATAAAAGAGCCAAGGTTGACTACCCTTGATCTAATTTAACTCACATAGCTTATACAGAGAGTGGCTGCCTCTTCATATTTTGTCAAAGCAAGGACATCCAATGTTAGCAGCGTTGACATTCAGATCTTCTGAAGAAGTTCAGGAGGCCATTTGATGACATCCCCAGAAGGGACACAGCCATTTTTAGGGGTCTTTTGGCGAGAGTTGGAAATGGACATGGCAACCTTTTACGGAGCAATTTGGCTGCAGTCGCCACCCTTAAAACCTTCCCTTCAGCCCCTCCAAATGGTATAAACCCATACTTCAGAAATACATCTGTTATGGTGCCTGCTTTTTGGGGGGGGTGTGTAACCTCACTGAGGCCCACATATGCTTTGTAAATTGTTCACAAAGTTGGCTGGTGCCGAGGGAATGAGCTGGAAACCAAACCGATGGAGAAATGAATTCCAGGCTGGTGTTTGGAGGTCAGCGTCATGATAGTTTAATTGGATTTTGTCTGGATATTTTATAAATGTTCCCCACTGCTCATTTGCTACCTTAATCAGATCCTAGTAGAAGTAAGTGTAGGGAGTGAGTTCATTAAGACTTAATGAGTTCATTAAGACTGATTCCTAGCTACGGCTTGTTTCTGAGTGGTTCCTGATGAATAACAGGGGAACTTGCTTGCAAATAGAAATAAATATGCATAGGAAAACCTTACATTAAAATCGAGGGAAATCACCGGCCCAGATGCTAGAGTTTCACACAAACAGACCTCTTTACTTCCATTCACACAACTCAGGGAAATTAACTTCTTACTGGAACCCAAAGTTTTCCATTTTAGCCTGGTTTGAAACCATGGTGCATGTAACTTCATTCACTTATATCAGGGTGGGGAACTACGGCTGTCTTGCCTCCAGCGTATAATTTGTGTACATAGCAAAAATAGAACAATGGTCCTTTAATGACCTGCGGACTTCAACTCCCAGAATTACTGAGAACAGCATGGGAATGCTGGGAACTGAAGTCCACAAGTCATAAAGGGGGCCATAGTTCTCCACCTCTGACTTGGGTGAATACTGGTTATGCTTGAGGACAAAGAGACTCATAGACCAGCATAAGATCTAAGGGGGGTACTAGATTAGAAACAGGTTGTTTGTACTATAATGTCATTGCGACGGATTGTATTTGTTTTGTTGTCGTAATGTGTGTTTTGCTTTTTCGGTAAATTCCCCAATAGATGGGCTATTCCAGGCCTCCACCTCACCATGGGGCCAGATAAAATTGCCTCTGCATAAGAAGTAGTCCTGCTATAAATACTTCAAAACCTCCTCCTGGAGGGGAGCAACAGAAACAGACGGTAAAGTGGGTGTGTGGGGTTTCTAACGATGCTTTGAGCTCTAAGCACATATAAGCGCTTACAAGCAGCATCCTGCATACCAGGGAGCGAGCTTCCTGTGATCTTCTTGGCTGTCCTTACCACTCTGTGTATGGACTTAACTTAACTTTTAAAGCGCTCCATGGCAATGGACCTAGGTATTTGCAAGACCGCCTCCTACCAAATATCTCCCTTCGACCAGTCCGCTCCCACAGAGAGGGCCTCCTTAGGGTACCGTCGGCCAGCCAATGCCGACTGGCGACCCCCAGGGGGAGAGCCTTCTCTGTGGCAGCTCCTGCCCTCTGGAATGACCTGCCCCCTGACCTACGTACAATTGCGGACCTGCGCCTCTTCCGCCGAGCCCTGAAAACTCATCTGTTCCATGCGGCCGGCCTGGCGTAGTTTTGATTGGGTTTTGTTAGGGGTTTTATATTTTAGAGCAGGCTTTTATGTA
>NW_015388292.1:47325-50279 GCF_001527695.2 Protobothrops mucrosquamatus
TCTCTCTCTCTCTCTCTCTCTCTCTCTCTCTCTCTCTCTCTCTCTCTCTCTCTCTCTGCAAGCTGAACTTGACATGTTAGCAACGTTCCAATATTTGAAGGGCTGTCACAAAGAAGAAGGGGTCAAGCTATTCTCCAAAGCACCTGCAGGCAGGACAAGAAGCAACGGATGGGAACTAATCAAGGAGGGAACCAACTTAGAAATAAGGAGAAATTTCTTGACAGAAGAATTAATCCGTGGAATGACTTGCCTCCAGAGGTTGTGGGTGCTCCATCACTGGAGATTTTTAAAGAAGAGATTGTTGTTGTTAGTTGCGAAGTCGTGTCTGACCCATCGTGACCCCATGGACAATGTTCCTCCAGGCCTTCCTGTCCTGTAGCATCTTCTGGAGTCCATTTAAGCTCACGCCTGCTGCTTCAGTGACTCCATCCAGCCACCTCATTCTCTGTCGTCCCCTTCTTCTATTGCCCTCCATCTTTCCCAGCATTAGGCCCTTCTCCAGGGAGTCCTTCCTTCTCATTAGGTGGCCAAAGTACTTGAGTTTCAACTTCAGGATCTGGCCTTCTAAAGAGCAGGCAGGGTTGATCTCCTCTAGGACTGACCGGTTTGATCACCTTGCAGTCCAATTGTCTGAAATAGTATAGGTCAGGGGTCTTCAAACTTGGCCCTTTTATGACTTGTGGACTTCAACTCCCAGAATTCCTCAGCCAGGCACGTGTGCCTGGCTGAGGAATTCTGAGAGGTGAAGTCCACAAGTCATAAAAGGGCCAAGTTTGAAGACCCCTGGTATAGGCTCTTCTGCTTGAGCAGGGGGTTGGACTAGAAGGCCTTCAAGGTCCCTTCCAGCTCTGTCGTTCTGTTATTCTGAAGAGGCTGGCCTGTCCTTATGTGGCCGAGCTTCACCAAGGCCTGCATCTGAGTCACTTCAAAACTCAGGGGAAAAGCCAGCGAAGGATTTAACACTCTCCTAATTCTGCCCTTCTTAAGCTGAAGCAGGGGAGCGATGTTGCCTCCTCCGCTGAATCCAAAACCTTGATCCTGGCAAGGCCTACGCAAGTGATTTCGGGGAGAAGAAATTCCGCTCTGTGAAGCAAAGGTTACCGGGGGTTATGGCCGTCGTCCAAGCTGTGCGTAGGCTTTAATGGCTGAACTGTTTGCGTTTTGACAGCTTGTCAGCTGAGGGGAGAAGAGGACAGCCATTCCATGGGATAAATAAGGACAGGATGGAGAAGGCAGATCCGACCCCTGGCCCAGGCTTTATGAGATTAAGCCAATGTTTCTCAATTTCAGCAACTTTTAGCTATGTGGACTTCAGTTCCCAGAATTCCTCAGCCAGCTGGCTGGGGAATTCTGGGAGTTGAAGTCCACACAGCTTAAACTTGCTGAAGTTGAGACCGAGGTAGACCATCCCTTGAGGAAATCTCTCTCTTATTTGAAAGCAGTTCTGCTTCTTGCCTCTTAAAGACATGCCTGAATTGTGCTCGTTTATTTACTTGAGTTTATCCAACCTTTATTTTTGTTTGTAAATAAACTCAAGACAGCAAACACACCTAATACCCCTTTCTCCACCTGTGAGGTGGGTTGAGCTAAAAGAGAATGACTGGCCCAAAGTCACCCAGCCAGCCTTTATGCCTAAGGTGGGATTAGAACTCACCGTCTCCTGGTGATTGGTCCAAAGTCGCCCAACCGGCCATCATGCCTTAGGCAGGACTAGAACTCATGGTCTCCTGATTTCTAGCCTGATGCGTTAACCATCATCACCAGGTCAGGTCAGGACTTTAACATGCTGAACTTGGTTAGTTTAAACCTGGTCTAACACTTTATGCCTCAGCTAGCTATGCCAACCCAGCCCACATGTGTGATCATGGTCTGGTGCAGGGTTTCTCAAACTTGACAATGTTAAGATGTGTGGAATTTAACTCTTAAATTTGCCAAGTTTTGAGGAGCACTGAGCTAGTCTGTTGTGCAAGGCCAGGTAATGCTTGCTGAGTGACTGCATTCACACAACCTGCTTAACCCACTCAGTTTAAGCCCTAGTGGCTGAGCATACACTACATACTACGTTTGGCAAATGTTAACCTTATTTGTTTGAATGATATGTGTGCTTAATGGGCTGGCAAATCCTTGATTCTTTGTTTAGTCTACTCTCAGTGTGTTGTGTGAATCCAGAAAATCTTTCTGCAAGGTGGTGCTTGAAGACAATGAACTCCCCTATATTTTGAAACCCAGGAGATTTACAACATAAACATATTGTCAATACAACATGATAGGTATTCTTTTATTGCTTTTACGTAAGTTTATTCATTCTTGCCTGTTAATCTTGCTTGTGGTTGGACCAGGATCCAGAAAAGGAGGTGTTATCAGTATAATTTGAGTGTCTTGCTTATTATGCTGCTGGCAGCGAGATTGCAAAACTCCAGACCACCACTAGAGGGAGCATAGAGTTAGTTTTAGGCAACGTCTCCTGCCACCTGCTGGTTATCTAGACCAGGGCTTTTCAACCAGTGGTACGGGTACCACCTGTGGTACATTGGCACCTGGCAGGTGGTACGCGACCATCCTAGAAAAGTGGTAGCAGGGGAGGGGAATGAGCTGAACTGGTGGCAGCACCGCACAAGCCTGAGCGAGAGATGGCTGGAGCTGCAGGGCTCAGCGGAAGCACCAGGATCCGTGCCGCTTTCCAGCTGAACGGTGCTTCTTCGGGACTGTCAGGGGTCAGTGGAAGTGCCAGGATCAGCGCCAGGCTCCAGCTGGAGCTCGGCACTGATCCTGGCGCTTCTGCTGAGCCCAGAAGACGCGCCGATCAGCTGGAATGTTGCAGCATCTCCAGGGTCTTGTGATTTACATTCAGATGCTTGGCAACTGATTCATATTTATGACGGTCATAGTGTCCCAGGGTCATGTGAAGTGACCAAAACCTGCTGCAACCACCCAGCAGACGGGGGGAATAAAAA
>NW_015388292.1:51981-54164 GCF_001527695.2 Protobothrops mucrosquamatus
GAGAGACGGAGGTGCCCGGAAAGCACAAAATAAAAATAAAATACAACAAATTTGGCAAGGTTTCAGCCCCTCCCTGGCTCTTTCCCTGCTGACTCTTGATAGAGCAGCTGACTCAGAACAGCTTGAAGATAGATAAATTTGTGCTGTCCTGGCTTGTGATTGGATAGTCTGTCGGCAATACCGACATGACCTGAGTTTGTCAGGAAGGACCTTGGTTTGAGGTGACTTGGGGAAAACAAGGGTACGCAAGCGGAAATATGTCACCAGGAGCTGTGCCTAAGCCTTGGCGCATGAAGCTGGTTGAAACTTTGCAACAGCCAATGGTGTTTCTCTGATTCTTTACAGCGGGTCTAGGTGATTGGCCCAAAGTCACCCAGCTGGCTTTCCTGCCTAAGGCGGGATTAGAATTCACAGTCTCCTGCTTCCTAGCCTGGTGCCCTAACCACTAGATCAGTGGTTCTCAACCTTTTTAATGCTGCGACCCCAACCGGTCGTAAGTCGAGGACTAAACCGGTCGTAAGTCGAGGACTAAACCGATCGTAAGTCGAGGACTAAACCAGTCGTAAGTCGAGGATTACCCAACCGGTCATAAGTCGAGGACTTTCCCTGCCCAGGAGCGCCGCGCATGCGTGGTTCCGCCCCCTGCGCCAGCCGAGGCATAGCTGGCAAGCGGCAGAGACGGAGCAGGCCGACCACCAGCTGGCCCAGCTCAAGGGAGGTAAGGCACCCGCCGGAAAAGGGGAAAAAATGGCGGACAAAAAAAATGGCGGACAGCCTTGCTTGGCGACCCCCGTGAAATGGTCGATCGACCCCAAATGGGGTCCTGACCCACAGGTTGAGAACCACTGCACTAGATCGAACTGCCTCTCCAATTTAAACTGTAAAGTTTGCTTTACACAGCTACCCCTGTGCCTTCGAGTTAGTGTTGACTTCTGGCGACTGCCTGGATCAGTCCCTGAAGTTTTCCTGGCAGGATTTCGGAAGCGGTTCACCCTGCCCTTCCTCTTTCTTGAACGGAGAGAGAAGGGGTGGCCCGAGGTCATCCAGCTGGCTTCGTGCCTAAGGTGAGACTAGAACTCACCACAGCTCAGTCTCCCCGGTATTTAGCCCGTTGCCTTAACCACTGTCGCTAGTCCTCAACTTATGACCACAATTGGCAGCAGGATCTGGTAAGCAAAGCGGTCGTTAAGCGAGTCGTACCCGCTTTTACATCCTTTTTTTTTGCCACGGTTGCTAAGCGAATCACCGCAGTTGTTAAGGGAATCACACAGCCGTTCAGCAAAGCTGGCTTGTCGGAAGCCGGCCAGGAAAGTTCACCAACGGCAACCCCAGGACATGGCAATCCCATGCGAATGCACGCCGGTTGCCAAGCAGCCAAATGTTGGTCACGTGACTGTGGGGATGCTGTGCCCCCCCCCGTATTGTGAGATGGGGCCCTTTGCAAATTGTGTTAATAAATCAATACAAAGCAGGTTCCTTGGAGAAATTTCCCAGGAAAGCAGGTGGAAGAGAGGAGAAATGAAAATCTTTTTTTTTTTTCCTTTTCTTTCTCTGAGCTGGAAAAAAACTTGTATCTTGGACCCCTCAAGGCTGTGTTATTTGCCCCAAAGGAAGACTTATTCCTTCTTCCCCGATACAGGTAAAGTCCTCGACTTACAACAGTTCATTTAGCGACGGTTCAAAGTTACGACGGCACTGACCAAAAAGTGACCCAGGATTGTTTTTCGGCACAACCGTTCGGCATCCCTAGGGTCACGTGATCGAAATATTCAGATGTTTGGCAACTGATTCACATTTATGACGGTGGCAGGGTCCCAGAGTCACGTGGTCACCTTTTGGGACCTTCCGACAAACAAAGCCAATGGGGAAAACCAGATTCACTTAACAGCTGTATGGCTAGCTTCACAACTGCAGCGATTCACTTAACAACTGTGGGCAAGAAAGGTCATAAAACGGGGCAAAACTCACTGAACGAATGTCTCGCTGAGCAACAGAAATTTGGGGGCTCTGTCATAAGTCGAGGACTGCCTGTATTTCAATCTTAAAGTGGAAGAATCATTAATTAATCAAGGAGGCTATTTGGAAGGTAATCATTTTAACACCTAATCTCCCAGCCACCCCTTCCTATTGTCCTCCATCCCTCCCTCCCTCTCCCTCCCTCCCTCCCTCCCTCCCTCCCTCCC